>NC_056726.1:1255249917-1255532417 GCF_019279795.1 Protopterus annectens
CAGCCAGACTTCTTCCTATTAGTATATGCTTGATTTACAATAGGCATGCTGGTTGGGGCTGTCTGTTTTGAATAGTAATCTGCAGTCATCATACAAAATGTTGTTTTGTAGTGAAAATGCTCTTTTGATTTGAAAATACTGCTTTGATATGAAAATTGTGTTTGATATTGAGGTGGTATATGTACTCCAAACAGTATAGTAAAATGCCCAGTGATAGAGAAAATGCAGCAGTAAAACATGATTTGAGATGTAGAAATACAGTTAAAAGGATGAGCTGAGAATGACATGACTGAGGTGTTTGCCTCTCAGTAGAGAAGGGGTAATATAGCTAAAGGTATATGTGATGTTGTGAGGTATTGCCAGCTTTACCAGCAGAAGTGGGACAATGTATGTGTAGCATATGCCAGCATGGCAGGCTGAAGTTTTGTAAAGAATCATATGTCATTTGACTGTCACATTGATTTGTACAGATGCTTGCATTAAAATGTATTTGCAAAAGTTTCTTATGTTAAAAATGCTGTAAAAAAATCATAAGAGAGGTCTGAATGTGTATTGTGCCAGAGTCAACTGACTAGATGTGATGTCATTCTATAACCAACTGAAGGACAGAACTCTGGCAGCAGCACTTTTTTGTTTGTTTTTTGTTTTTCTTTGAAATGTGATATAAAAGGTCTATGTCAGTTATCACAGTTCAGATGTTAGTTGTACAGTTCAGTTATTGTGTAGTATTTCATCTTGCCTTGTGGAAGTGAGTATCTTGCCTTGCGATACTGAGTGAGTTAACTAGGGACAGTTTCTCTTTAGCTAGTTGAGAAAAGTACAGTGAAATTAGTTTAGTATTATTTCATTTTCTTAATCGGTGAGATTCTATCCAACTGTGTTATTTTTATATTTCCTGTGGCTAAAAACTCTATTGTTTATTGTAACTAAATATTAAGTATTATCCTGTCCTCTATTTTGTTATCCATTATTAAATATTTTTTATACCTTTTCATTGTGGCTGATCTTTTAGAGAATACTAGAATACTTTTAACATCTTGAGAGTACATGTGCTTATTTTAGTGACACTTTGGTCACTCCATTAAGTCTTACTGCTTTGGTCACACTCTACTATTTATATCAGTATTAATTTGACACAGTATGATTGGTTACTTTTTGTAAGAGTCTAAGAGTAACGTGCCGGTAGCAGCAATCTACCTTGTAGTCTGGAGAGAGAGGGGCAACAGCCAGTTAATCTGTGCCAGCCTTTCCCAGATGTGTGTGTGTGTGTGTGTGTGTGTGTGTGTGTGTGTGTGTGTGTGTGTGTGTGTGTGTGTGTGTGTGTGTGTGTGTGTGTGTGAGATACTTGGAACTGGGACACAGTGCTCCCAAGGTGGGTCTTGTTTAGGATCAGGTGAGACACAGAGTCCAGTCCCAGTGGAACATGTTCCATGTGTGCTCTTGGGAAATTGTGTTTGATGCAGAGAGCTGCATTTGAAATACTGTGCAAAGCCAGCCCTGCTCTTAGTGATGTTTTTTTACTGGTGTCAGTGGTGCGGATTGGGGCTCCTTGATTACTGGCCCAGGGTAAAGAAAGCCCATCACAAATTGGTGGCAGTGGCAGGATATTAATTGAACTTCAGTAGCCTGTAATCAGTTGTCACTGAAGGTGTGCGTACTCTCAACAGCCATGAGGTAAACATTCACAGTTTCAGTTTCACAAGTTTTATTTATTTTTGTTGATTAGTTTAGTCAGGGAAAGCAGGCAAAGATGTCAGCAGAGGATTATAGCAAGCTGACAAAGAACCAGTTGGCCAAGGTTGCACAAAGCCAAAGGAGTGGTACATGCCAACCTGACTAAAGAGGATATGATTTCAGCCTTAATCACAACTGCAACATGGTCCAGGATCCAGATAGCCAGTCCAGTGATAGGGATATGCAGCCTTCAGAAACAGGACAGTTCACCTTTTCCTTTGAGGACATAAAATTCCATCTGGAGTTAAAGAGACTTGAGCTGGAGGCTGACAAAAAGGAGAAGCGGGTCAGCATTAACTGGAGGCCAAATGTTTGGAGGATGAAGAAAAAGAGAAGCAGTGACTGCATGAACTGCAATGTTTAGAGACCAAAGAGAAACTGCAACATTCAGAGACTCAAGAGATACTGTAGCATTTGGAGATCAAACAGAGACTGCAGCAAATGGAGACTGAGGAAAAAAGAGAAGCAGTGACAACACAAGAGGGAGATGTTTACTCATCATCAGGATCATGGAGGTAATGGGGAAGGGAATAACTGGACCCCAGAAACAATAAATGTCAGTAAGCATCTTCCACAATTAGCAGAGGGGGATGACTTTGATAGTTTTATTCATATATTTAAGAGAGTATGTAAACAGTGTAATGTTTACCAAGAACTCTGGGTACGGTTCCTAACCCCCTTTCTCCATGGCAAAGCTGTAACTGCTGTTTCTAAATTTTCTGATACTGATTGTTTAAACTATGCTAGAGTAAATCAGTGTTTACTAGACTGTTTTAAGTTAACACCTGCAGCTTACAGAAAAAGTTTCATGAGCATAGATGCGAGGCAGATGAAAGCATATGAGATTATAATGCTGAGTTAAGCACTTACTTTTATATGTGGGTAAGTGGGTATCAGGGCACCACTTTTGAAAGGCTGGTGGACCTTTTGGTGAGGGAACAAGCCCTTAGCACTTTGCCTGAGGACATGACAATCTGGTTGGCAGACCAAGAATGTAACTCTGCAGATGAGCTAGGTAGAAAAGAGGATTTCTGCTTAGCAAGCAGGGCATCACTGCATAAGAAGGGAATATGCAGTGCTACACATAGATATAAGGGAACCCATGGTAGGCAGTCTAAACCACCCCAACAGTGTCTACTAGTAAAAGAGGAAGCCAGTAGTTTACGTACACAGCCAGAATCAATGGTTAGATGTTTTAAATGTAACCAGAGGGGCCGTGTAGCATAAAAATGTCCATTGAAGCAAGTTGGGTGACAAAAGGGGAGGGAGCCAGTATATGGGAATAACTGCCTGCCAGTGGTAAGCTGTCTGGAGACAACAGAGGTACCAAACTATCACTGCAGTTTGTATCCTATCTTAGTGGATAGATGACAGGCCACTGTTAAGAGAGACACAGCCTCTAACATAACCATTATAAAGCCTGCAGTGGTTAATGAAGAGCAGTACTTGCTTGGACAGTCCAAACCAGTTAGAGCTTTAGGAGGGACCATATTCCAAATACCTTTAGCCAGGGGTCACTTTGACTGGGAGGGTGGAAAAGGGAACATGGAGGTAGATGTGTTTGTGGATATCCCTGCAGATGGCTTAATATGGAATGATTTTGATAATGTAGTACCTTGTCTGCCTGCAGTTACATGCAGTCATGCTTGGAGATAGGGTGGTAGGTCTGGTATCCTGGGGGGAACTGACAGACCCCATGCCTGAAGTTGGGGCTGGTGATGTAGTTATTTCAGGGAGAAAGCTGCTTTGCAGCAGTGAGCCTGAATGTGAACCACAGCTGCTGGTAGGTAGTGATGTTCTCATGTACAAGGAGACTGCAAGGACAGATGTGAGTGGTAGTAACCAAGCTGACAGGGAGGTGCCATTGTCAGAAGATACTAGGCTTCCTGTAGAAAGGAAGCTAGGCAAAGTTACAAAAATAGAGTTGAGAAAGCCTCCGTTTTCAGATCCTACCTTAAGAGGCTTGAGGGAGGTAGTTAAGGAAGTACCTGATGCTCAAGGAAAAGGGGAGTCTGTATACTGGAACAAAAGTTTACCGCACAGAGAGTAGACCCCTGAGGGAGGGCTAGAGGGTGAGGTAATACACCAGCTGGTAGTGCACAGAGCCTACTGTCTAGCACTTCCAGCCATAGCTCTTGACATTCCTTTTACAGTTTGTATGGGTATAAAGCATGCCAAGAGTTGTATTATGCAGAATTTTTTTTGGTCTGGGATTGCAAGGCTACTACAGGACCTGTGAGCAGTACCCAAAGGTAGTCAAGGCAGTAGACAAGGCCAAAGCTCTGTTGATGTCTTTGCCTGTGACTGAGGAGTCATTTCAGAGGGCAGCTATGGATATTGCGGGACCTCTGAGTATCCCAAGTTCCACACGGAAGAAGTATATCCTGGCGGTAGTACATTATGCTACCAGATGCCCTCCTGAGGCAGTGGCTGTGTCCAACATCGAGGCAGAGAATTGGAAAATGCTTTGTTAGAGATTTTCAGCACAGTAGATTTTTGGAGAGAAATACTGACTGACAGAGGTGCTAATTTTATGTCAGACCTGCTGGCTTGTCTGTGGAAGCATTGTGGGGTGAAGCACCTAAAGACAACTCCCTATCACCCCCAGACGAATGGTCTTGTGGAGAGGTTAAACTACACTAAAGATCATGCTATGGAAATTTGCAGACCAGTTTAAGGGAGAGTGGGACAAATATTTGCCCCATCTACTGTTTACATACATAGAGGTACCCCAGGAGTCCACAGGTTTTTTATCCTTTGAGTTACAGTATGGGGATAGGGTGAGGGGGCATTTACATTTTATTTGTGATGAGTGGAAGGGTGATTGTGAATCCCACAAGGAATCTGTTGTGGCATGTGTCTTAAACCTCAGGCCAAGGCTTAGGGAGCTCATGGGTTTGGTCCAGGAGAACCTGGCAGCATCCCAACAGCAGAAACATGTTTGGTATGAAAGGAAGGCTCAAGCCCAAGAGTATGCTGTGGGACAACAGGTCATAATGCTCATTCCTGTCAGACACAATAAGCTGCGGGCAGCTTGGGAGGGACCCTTTGAAGTGGTAAGGAAGGTTAGTGATGTTAATTACATGGTAAATCTGCTAGGCAGGAGCACAAACTGTACCATGTTAACATGATGAAGACTTATCATGATAGTGATGCCCAGGTGTTCAGTATTTGCAGTGGATGGCAGGAGGAGTATGAGGAGGATCTTGTGATTGATCTCCTTAGTGAGACTTGGACTGACACCTCTGTGGAAGGAGTTGCAATATCCCAGTGGCTATCCCCTACCCAGGCTCAAAAAATTCAAGAAGGGTTGCAATAATTTGGGGGCATGTTCAATGAGAAACTTCAGTGCACTCACCTGGTGCAGCACCATGTGGACACAGAAACCCAATGACCTATCAAGCAAGCCCCTTATAGGGTGCCTGAGTGAGTCAGACATGGAGGAGACACAGGAAATTTTGGAACTGGGGGCAATCCAAGAGTCCAGCACTCCATCAAAGAAAGATGGTAGCATCAGAGTCTGCATGGACTACAGAAAATTAAACAGACACACAGAGTCAGATGCTTACACCATGCCTAGGACAGATGAAGCCTTAGAGCAGCTGGGTGGAGAGAAGTATCTAACCATTATTGATCTCACCACCTGCTACTGGCAGGTATCCTTGACCACCACCACTAGAGAGAGGTCAGTCTTTGTGACCCCTTTCAGACTATATGAGCTCACAAAGATGCCCTTTGGAATGAAAAATGTCCCTATGACATTTCCGAGATTAGTAGATTGTATCTTAGCAGGAACAGGAGATTATGCCCTTGCTTACCTGGATGATATTGCTATCTACATACATTCTTGACAAGATCACCTTCAGCATGTCAGGGAGGTTTTTGGTAGACTGCAAATGGCAGGGTTGACCATTAAGCCCAGTAAGTGTTAGCCGGGTATGGCAGAGGTCTCCTACTTGGGGACATAGAGTAGAGAGTGGTAAGATTAGGGCAGAATCTGACAAAGTGAAAGCTATTTAGACTTGGCCTGCCCCTTTTACTAAAAAGTAGGTGAGAACATTCTTGTGGACAGCAGGGTAGTATAGAAAGTTCATTCCCAATTATAGTACAGTAGCTGCTCCTCTCAGAGACCTGACCAGGAAAAACAGGCATTCCACAAGCTTAAGGGGCTTTGTAAGGACCTCTGTGTTAGCCAGTCCAGATTACAGCAAATAATTTGTTGTGCAGGTGCATGCTTCAAACCATGGAGTGGGGGTTGTACTTAGCCAGGTTTCCTCAGAGGGAGAAGTGCATCTAGTTGTATATCTCTGCCATAGACACCAACTCAGGGAGGAAAGTTATGCAGCTATTGAAAATGAATGTCTAGCCATAGTATGGGTTTTGCAGAAACTTCACCCATATCTGTATGGAAGGAAGTTCACTGTGGTAATAGACCATAACCCTTAACATGGCTACATCATGACAGACAGCAAAATACCACATTATTAAGGTGGAGTCTAGGGTTGCAGGCATATAACATCATAGTACCGCACTGTAGTGGGGTCAGCAATGCCAACACAGATGGAATGTCAAGACAGGGTATATGTTAAAGAGTTCCCAAACAAGCCCATTTCTCTCAAACAATGTTTTCCAGGGTCAGAAGAAAAACTAGCTTGAGTCTTTAGAGGGAGGGTGAGATGTGATGTTGTGAGGTATTGACAGCTATAGCAGAAGAAGTGGGACAATGCATATGTGGCATATGGCAGCCTGGCTGGCTGAAGTTTGATAAATAATCTTATGTCATTTGACTGTCACCTTGATTTGCACAGATGGTTGTATTAAAATATATTTGTAAAGTTGCTTATGTTAAAAATGCTGTAACAGAATCTTAACAGAGTTCTGAATGTGTATTGCACCAGAGGAAGCTGACTAGATGTGATATTCTATAACCAACTAAAGGATGGAACTCTGGCAGCAGCAGTTTGTTGTTTGTTTTTGTCTTCCTTTGAATCTGATATAAAAGATCTATGTAGGTTATAACAGTTCAGTTGTTAGTTGTACAGTTCATTCAGTGTGTAGTATTTCATCTTGTCTTGTGGAAGTGATTATCTCAGCAGTACATCTTGCCTTGTGATACTGAGTGAGTTTACTAGGGACAGTTTCCCTTTAGTTCAGTTAGGAAAAATACAGTAAGATTAGTTTAGTATTAGTTCTTTTTGTACATCTGTGAGATTCTATGCAACTGTATTATTTTTATATTTCCTGTGCTAAAAACTCTATTGTTTATTGTAACTAAATATTAAGTATTCTTCTGTTATCTATTTTATTATCCATTATTAAATATTGTTATACCTGTTCACTGTGGTTGGTCTTTTAGAGAATATTTTTACCATCTTGAGAGTACTTGTGCTTATTTTAGTGAAACTGTGGCCACTCCATTAAGCCTTACTGCTTCAGTCACACTCTACCACTTATATCAGTATTAATTTGACACAGTATAATTGGTTGCCCTTTGCAAGAGCCTAAGAGTATCTGGCTGGTGGCAGCAATCTATCTTGTAGTCTTGAAAGATGGGACATAGCCAGTGAATCTGTGCCAGCCTTCCCAGATGTGTGTGTGTGTGTGTGTGTGTGTGTGTGTGTGTGTGTGTGTGTGTGTGTGTGTGTGTGTGTATGTGTGTGTGTGTGTGTGTGTGCGTGTGTGCATGTGAGCGTGCGTGTGTGCATGTGTGTGTGAAAAATCAGACTTTGAAATTTGTGTGTCAGATACTTGGAACTGGGACACAGTGGTCCAGGCTGGGTCTTGTTTGGGATCTGGAGAGACATTGAGTTTAGTCCCAGTGCAGCGTGTTCCCTGTGTGCTCTTGGGGGAAATTGTGCTTGATACAGAGAGTGGCAATTGAAATACTGCGTAAATCCATCCCTTCTCTTAGTGGTGGTCTCTCACCGGTGTCAGTGGTGAAGATTGGGGCTCCTTGATTACTGGCCCAGGGTAAAGAGGGTCCATCACAGTATGGACTCTTGGTGGTTATCTGACAGGAAGTCAATTAAAAATACATTTGTCTCTTGATGTAGAGAGAGCTTTACGGCCAGGAACTAGTCATAGGTGACTTGATAGTGAGGCACACTGATGTCCCACTCACTAGGTCGAATAAGGAGAAAGTAACAGTCAGCTGCCTGTAATGTGCCAGGATCCACCACATAACGCATGCACTCAGTTCCCTCAACAACAGGTACAAGTATGACTCTGTCATTGTACATTTGGGTGTGAATAACCTGAGACATACCTCCCTGGAGCTCTCAGATTATGTAGCCCTGAGCAGCATCCTACCATTACTCAGAATGATACCATAATACAATCAGAAAATGATTGATTTCAACAATTGGCTAAGCTTCTGGTGTTATTCTAAGGGGATCCAGTATCTGTCTGCCTGGGATGACATGATTGACAGACCTCGATGCTTTGCCAGAGATGGCCTGCATCTGTCACCCCTGGGCTTCCAGATTCTTGCCAAGGCTCTTGCCAGCCCTATAGTGCCTTTTTTAGCTGGTGTTCCAAAAACCAAATTACCACCTTAACAGCTACAAACAAATGCAATATAAGGGTCATGCTGCTAATACTAGAAGTTTAAATCTCAAAATGAACTTGCTCGAAGCACTCCTTAAAATGGAGAACATTGACATTTGTGCTGTAACAGAGACCTGGTTTAAGGCAGCAGAAAGCACCCGTGCCCTACCAGGCTATAACTCATTCCACGCCTTTTGGCCCTAGAACTTGGACTAAAGCTCCAAAGGCGGTGGTGTTTCCATATTCATAAAGGATGTGCACACCTTTAGACTGGTAGCCCAACATAACGCATCTGAGATACTTCAGATGCAGCTAACATTGGATAAGGCAGCTATTCAGATCATAGCCTGCTGTTTGTCCCCAACCATGTCCCAAGACTCACACTCCATGTTCCTAAGCACCCTGGAGAATATTAGGGTCCAACCTAACATTGTCATACTGGGCAACTTCAACTATCCCTCCATTAACTGGGAACACTACTCATGTACCAATACACTTGCCCAACATTTTCTGGAATTCATTAATTCCAATGCCCTGGACCAGCTTGTTCTTACCCCCACTAGAGGTAGCAACATCCTTGACCTAATCAATAATAACATGACCGATCGTTGCTCTATACCAATAGTCAAGTCCTTCCTGGTTAGATCCAACCACAAACTATTCACCTTGGAATTCCACATCCCTCCCACCCCCCCACCCCCCACAAAGGTAACCGCCATTAAAAACTTCTCCAAAGTTAACTTTGAGCCCCTAAAAACAGAGGTGGCTAACTTCACGACATCCATGCAGTCCACTGAACACAGAAGGCAGTATAAGAGATCTGGAAACACAGGGTGACAGCAGCTTCTTTTTTGACCACCACATTGCACTTTGGTAAGAAAGTCTTTATATGTGGCACATCTCATTACTAAGGGTTTTGCATCAAGGAAGAAAGAGGTCATTGTCTCCCTCTACTATTCCCTCATTAGGCCAATCATCAAGTACAATGCCCCATTTCGCATGTACCTCACTAGACACCTGCAGCAACTGGAGAGGCCACAAAAGTACCTCACAAAGAGGATCCTAGGCCTTAAACATGCACTATATGGACAAACTCAAAAAACTCCAAATACTCTCTGTCTCATATTGCCTACTTAGAGGGGATCTCTGCTTTACTTACAAAGCCATGTCTGACCCAGCTCTAATAGAAATGCTACATCTAAAGAAATCCCAATCCCTTAACTTCATTACCACAATCAACAGAACATGCTGGAGGGACAGGTTCATAATCCAGAGACTGCCCATGCTATGGAATAAACTTCCCATACATGTCAAGCAAAGCACCTCACTGGCCCTCTTCAACAGAAATCTTGATGAGTGGATGAGAAATAGAAAATTCACCCAAGGGATCGCCCCAGTGGTTCTACTCGACAGAGGCACTGGGAACTAAGGTCAGGTGGCACTATGCCAGGGTAATCTTATGGGCTAGGCTTGTAAAGGCTCCAAAGCCATTAGCCTAATGCACACCTATGAACCTAAGAATAGAATGTTATTGTTTCCCAGTCAGAAAGTTCAATGGAGGTGGCATTTACCATTATGTGTAGAGATAATACTTCGTTTTTATTTTTGTATGATATACTTTTCCTGTTTTTTTGCCTTTGTGGTTAAAGTGCTCTGAGCTTGAAGTTCTGGCTCCAGTATGGGTGTGTAGTTCATAGGTTCATAGGTTCATAGGTTCATAGGTTCATACTAGGCTATCTGCCCGAGGGCATTTATAAGCCTAGCCCATTGTTTTGTGGCTTACGCCACCCCTTTAGTATGGGGAACTATACCCATTATTTTGCTGTGCCTCTGTCGAGCAGTGACACTGAGGTAATTCCTGGGGTATATCTGCGATCTCCCATCCATTGGTCAAGATTTCTCTTGAACAAGGCCAGCGAGGTGCTCTGCCTCACATGTACCGGGATTTTGTTCCACAGCATAGGGAGTCTTTGGGTGATGAATCTATCTCTCCAGCACGTCCTATTAATAGCCGTGTTGAGGTTTAAGTCTCCCGCCCTTGTGGCTCTGATGGATCTAGATTTTTTGAGGTGAAGCATATTCATCAAATCTGGGTTTGACATGGCCTTGTATGTTAGGCAAAGGTCACCTCTGAGCAAGCAGTAAGCGACTGAATAGAGCTGGAGTTCTTTCAGTCGGGCAGCATAGGACAGATTTTTGAGACCCTTTATCCTTTTGGTGAGGAACTTTGTGGCCTCTCCAGCTGCTGCAAGTGTCGGGTCAGATACATTCCGAATGGGGCATTGTACTCAATCATTGGTCTGATGAGTGATGAGTAAAGGGAGACTATGACCTCCCTTGATCTAGATGAGAATCCCTTCATGATAAGGTGGGCAATGTAGAAGGACTTCCTAACTACTTTAGCTACATGGGTGTCGAATGACAGACTACTATCAACCTGGGTCCCCAGGTCCCTGATAACTTCTTCTGTGCTCAGTGGATTGCCACCTATTTGGTCGCTAGGGTTAACCTTGTTTTTCCCGAAGGGTATGACTATGCATTTTTGGCATTTAACTTTAGGCCGTGGCTCTGGCACCAGTTATCCGCTTCTGTGAGACCCTTCTGAAGGATATCTGTGTCAGATGTGTTTTCTACTATGGCGCCCAGTTTGCAGTCATCTGCAAACTTTGTCAGCCATAACCCTCCTGTGTTTGCTTGTACTTGGAAAAGTAGATGCCAAACAAGAGTGGGCCCAGGACTGAGCCCTGTGGGACACCACTTGTGACAGGCTTTGAGTCTGACATGGCGCCAGCAACTCTGACCCTGTGGGTTCTGTCACTCAGCCAGTTTGCAACCCATCTTGTGATGTATGGGTTAACATTTAAGCTGATGAGTTTTTCAATGATACCCGAGTGGGGTATTGTATCGAAGGCCTTAGCCAGATCGAGGTAGGCTGTATGGACTGCCTTTCCCTCATCAATGGCTTTGGTGACTGTTTCAAAAGTCAACCAAGTTTAAAAGGCATGATCTGCCTTTGACAAAGCCAAACTGGGTTGGATTCAAAGTCTGCAAATTCCCTATGTCTTTATTTATGAGGTCCATTATGATCCTCTCCATGGCTTTGCAGATAAGGCTTGTCAAGCTAATGGGCCGGTAATTTCCAGGGTCTGTGGAGGCACCGCCTTTGTGAAGTGGGACCACAGTTGCAGTGCGCCACTCCTGGGTGCGTATCCAGAGGTAAGACTTTGATTAAACAGCTGTCCTAGCTGTGGGTTTAATTCCTCATTGAGTTCGTGGAGCACACAGCCGGGGACACCATCGGGTCCCATGGATGCTGTGTTTTTGCTTTGGAGAGAGCAGTTCTCACTTGGGCGCTGGAGATGTTTGGGGGCTGCACTCATTTGGTATAGATATCTCTCCTTTTGGGGGAGGGGAGAAGTTTGCACTGAACCTGTCAGCCAGTATGTTGGCAATGTCTGTAGGATCAGTAATCTTCACATCATTTTGAACTAGTTCTGAGCATATCTGGGAGTTTCCTCCTAGGTTTCTAACATAGCTAAAGAAGGCCTTATGATTGTCTTTTGAGTCTTTAGCTATTTTTCTCTCGAAATTTGCTTTGGATGATTTTATGAGAGCTCTTAGTTTTTACTTATAGTGATCAAGGGTGTCTTACCTTTTAAGGATTTTGCTCTGTCTTGTAGTAGCTTCCTCCTTTTGTTGTAGAGTTTGTTTATGGCTGGGGTCCACCAGACTGGACACTTGCCTTTGGTACAAAGAGTCTTTGTTTTGCTTGGGATTGCCTTATCCATGCAGTCCTGCAGGTGCTGGTAGAAGGCGTTTGTAAGTGATTCAGCGGCTTGAGTATTGTTTTCCGCCGGCTCGGGGCCTGAAAGGAGACCACACTAGTCTTTAGAAGTGTGAAGTCGGCTTTTGAGAAGTTCTTTACTGTGGTCTTTTTATTTCAGGTGGGGGTGGGATGAGGACCTCCAGCGAGATTAGTTTGTGATCTGATCTCACCAGTGAGGGGTATACTTCGGTGTTGAACATTGTGCTCCCATGTTCGTGATGATGAGATCAAGTATGTTATCTCCTCTTGTGGGGATGGTGACTAGTTGTTCCATGGCATTTGAGTTTATGAATTCCAGGAACTTTTGGGCTAGGGTGTTTGGGCTTGAGTAGTGTTCCCAGTCTATATTAGGGTAATTGAAGTCACCTAGTATGATGGTGTTTGGTGATACATTTATCCCTCTAGTGTTTTCAGGAAGGCCATGTGAGTTTCCTGAGTTTGTGAGGGTGGCCTGTAACATGCTACAATTTGCAGAGCAGTCTTGCCTATGGTTAATTGCACCTGGATGGTCTCCGATGCATCGTGCATTGCCACCAGTCTTGAGGTGTGGGTGTCCTTGATGAATATGGATACCCCCTCCTTTCTTGGTATTGTCCGGATTTTGGGGCCGGAACGCATGATATGAGGTAAAACCTGATAGCGCTGGGGTGCTCTCAGGAGCCTTGAACCAGGTTTCTGTCACAGCACAGACATCGATGTTCTCCATACTGAGAAGGGCCTCGAGTGCGTGCATTTTGAGATTTAGACTTCTGGCATTGAGCAGCATTACCCTTAGTTTTTTCCTTTTTGTGTTCTAGGGTGGTAGGTTTAGAATTTGAGCCTTGCCTAAAAAGGCACTATGGGGTGGCAAGAGCCTTTGCCAATATCCGAATCCCAGGGTGACAGGTGCAAGCCGTCCCTTGAAGCAGCGTGGCTTGTCCAGCATGTCATCCCAGGCAGACAGATACTGGATCCCCTTTGAATGACACCAGTGTTTAAGCCAATTGTTAAAGCTGATCATCTTATCTCTGTATTGTGGCATCATTCTTGGTGAAGGTAGGATACTGCTCAAGGTCAGGGTCATACCTGCCTGGGCTACATAATCAGAGAGCTCCTCAATGTCTCTTTTCATGTAGTCCAAGGAGGTACGTCTCAGGTCGTTTACACCAGCGTGGACAATGACTGAGTCATATTTGTACCTGCTGTTGAGAGACCTGAGTGCTTGCATTATGTGGCGGATTCTAGTGCCCGACAGGCAGCTTACTGTGACCTTCTCCTTACTCAGTCTGGTGAGCGGGACATCAGTGTGTCTGACTATGGAGTCACCAATGACTAGTGTGTCTGGCATTGTGTTTGGCCTTAAGGGCTGTGACTGTTTGACACTCTGACTGTGAGGTCTATGTGTTGTGGGTGTTGTGTTCTGAGGTGGTGGTTGTTTGGGTGTCTGCTTTGTTGCCCTCTGCTGTTTTGGTAGATTTTTGATCAGAGCCTCCGAGTATGTCTTTGTGTGTTTATGTGTATGATTTGAGGTTGTAATGGTACTATGTGAGACTGGGTCTATAGTGTGTGTGGTAACCTTCTCCTCCTGACTGGTCTTGCCAGTCCTATGTTGAGAGAGCTCAGCCTCCAGTTTGGCCGTATAGTTGCATCTCTCGCATGTATTTGTATTTTGTGGGAGGAGGAAAGGGTTGTTCAGGTACATGAGGCAATTGAAACATTGCCTCAATATTCCCAGGTTCACCAGCTGAGCAGGAGAGGACACTAGCAACTGATCCCTCGACATGCTAGAAGGGTAGACGAAAAACTTTAAAAAGATTCCGGGGACGTGGGTGACCGAGAAATGGGGGGTTGCCTTTTTGGGGTACTATCTATGACAAGAGTGCCGTATCAAGGTAATAAGTACTGTAGGAGCAAGTGCTAGGTTTAATAGATAGAGAATAGTCTACTTGGAGTCAAGTAGAGTTGATCTTTTTAGTTATAGGATACGCTGATTTGATCAGTAGTATAGTTCGAGGAAGGTAGTTTTAAGGGAAAATTTGAAGAGTGGACTTTAGGTAGCCCGAATAGTTTAAACCTGCTTAACCGGCACTGCCCTAGTGTGTAACAGTGGCAGCTCCTCGCTAAATCGCTCTAAATCACGCTAATGAGCGTTTAGCGCGTTTTATACCAGGGGGCTGGAAAAAGCTAGAAACTGGCCCAAAACGACCAATAAACTACTAGTTACTGGCTGAAACCTCACAAAACTGGACAAAAGGCAGCTCAATGCTTCCCACTCCCACTGGTAAGCAAGGTAGCTTCCCTTCCCCCAAATAAGGCAAGGAAACAGTACACAGGAACTACAACCAAAGCCCAGGAATCAGCAACTCTGAAACTGGACTAAACTAGTAAAGCAGGAAAGCAAGGTAGCTTCCCTTCCCCCAAATAAGGCAAGGAAACAGTACACAGGAACTACAACCAAAGCCCAGGAATCAGCAACTCTGAAACTGGACTAAACTAGTAAAGCAGGAAAAACAAGAGATATTTTTTCTTTTTTTCTCTTTTTTCACAAAACAGGCAGAAACAGGTACAGCAAACACTTATAAATGCTATGAATCAGCTACTACAGCTTACACAGAAGAATTTGCTACAAATACAGTCAAATAGTAACAAACAAGGATTCCAAGTGCAATATTAAGTTAAATGCAGTAAAAACAGCTTCAATGTAACAGAAAGGCAGGCGAAATACAGTTGCTAGGTATTCAGATGTGGAAAGCAACAAAAAATATACTTAGTATCAAGAAAAGTCGCTTATTCAGCTCTCTGCAGCCTGGATTACTCTGCTGGTCACGTGGAGTCTGTGCTGAGTAGGTACAAGCTGAATGTTTTATACCAGGGGCTGGAAAAAGCTAGAAACTGGCCCAAAACGACCAATAAACTACTAGTTACTGGCTGAAACCTCACAAAACTGGACAAAAGGCAGCTCAATGCTTCCCACTCCCACTGGTAAGCAAGGTAGCTTCCCTTCCCCCAAATAAGGCAAGGAAACAGTACACAGGAACTACAACCAAAGCCCAGGAATCAGCAACTCTGAAACTGGACTAAACTAGTAAAGCAGGAAAGCAAGGTAGCTTCCCTTACCCCAAATAAGGCAAGGAAACAGTACACAGGAACTACAACCAAAGCCCAGGAATCAGCAACTCTGAAACTGGACTAAACTAGTAAAGCAGGAAAAACAAGAGATATTTTTTTCTTTTTTTAATTTTTTTCACAAAACAGGCAGAAACAGGTACAGCAAACACTTATAAATGCTATGAATCAGCTACTACAGCTTACACAGAAGAATTTGCTACAAATACAGTCAAATAGTAACAAACAAGGATTCCAAGTGCAATATTAAGTTAAATGCAGTAAAAACAGCTTCAATGTAACAGAAAGGCAGGCGAAATACAGTTGCTAGGTATTCAGATGTGGAAAGCAACAAAAAATATACTTAGTATCAAGAAAAGTCGCTTATTCAGCTCTCTGCAGCCTGGATTACTCTGCTGGCCCACGTGGAGTCTGTTACATACTTTAAATAGTACAATTTATGTATACACACACACACACACACACACACACACACACACACACACACACACACACACACACACACGTATGTGCATGTATATATAAATATATAGCTATATGAGAGCGCTACAGAATCCTGAAAGCCCAAAATCCTGAAGAACAATATCCTGAGACTAAATCTTGAAAGTTCAAAATACTGAAAACTCAAAATACTGAAAACACACAGGATACCAACACTTACTATATTCCAACACAAGTACATACAGAAACAATTAAAACACAAACCATATTACTCCTCTCCAAGTATAAACAGGAGGGCAAGCCCCCCTGGACCTCCAATGTGGGGGGCTGTGCACCCAAATCCCCTGCTACTCAAATATATCAACTCTGAGATTGAACTTAGTGAAATGAAGTGCAATCTCGAAGTTGATATATTTAAGTAGCAGGGGATGTGGGGGTGCAGCCCTCCACATGAGGGGTACAGGGGGGCTTGCCCCCCTGCATATAGTTAAAGGGTAATATGTTTCTGTATGTACTTTTACTGAAATATAGTAAGTGTTGGTATCTTGTGTGTTATCCATCCACAGCCCCTTTTTCCCATTTTTTCACGTGGGTTTGGGGTGTCACCTCAATAGTGACAATCATCTAGAGCCAAGGTTCACATCACAGAGTGGCTATCCCTGCCGTGGCTTTTCTTTCATACAAAAGCAATCAGGCCACTGCAAGTATGGTAGCTGCACGGCTCCAAACAAAATCCTAAGGCAAACAAATTAGTGGCAATTGCACTGAAGAAGGCTTGCTCAATACATAGCCGAAACCGGTCTGCTTTTGTTTTTACAATGTTCTCCTGTATATGGTTGAATAAATCATAGTTGTCACTGCTTGCTGGTTCCACTAATTTGTTTGTTCTTTCATACCACACAATCACAAGCACTGTCATACCTATAGTCAATTTAGAGTGCCGAATCCACCTGCTGCATGTCTTTGGGATTTGGGAAGAAAATAGAACACCTTTAGGAAACCCACATAAACACAGGGAGGACATGTAGACTCCACACAGAAATCATGCCAGCTGAGAATCATACTGAGCAACCTCTTACTGTGAGGCGACAATGCTATCATCTGCTTCAGTGCGTGTGTCTGCACATGTAGGTTACTAATTAGACGTGCACACATGCATTCATGAGCAAGGTACACACACGTGCAATTTTACAGCCACACACATACACAGAAATACACAACACGTGTACAATTTTGTGGATTGCTCAAGTCAAAAAATTAAAGACAACATGAAATACTGTCTGGCGATAACACAGATCTCAAGGATCCAAGTCAGGGCAGGAAAGAAAGTTTTCAGAACATTTGGTTTTAGTACACATACACCTCAACCTTTTGGAGTTTATCAAGCATCTAAAAATACAAGAGCTTTAGAATATTTCCTATAGTCAGCTAACATATGAAGAGTTTCATAGGTATAGTAAATGTGGCATAACTCACCTTTGAGCTGGCACTAACACCAGAACTCACAAAGGGTGAAATCAGACTAAACAACTTCACTAAGGAAAACTATCCCCTCCCAGGTGACAGTATAAAAGCATTCTAAGCCCCATGCCCAGCTGGAAGGGGTAACTGTGCTGAAGCTTATACTAAAGCCCTATACAATCACTTGCATAAGTGTATAAGCTTGTCCGTACGAGAAAGTATCAAAGCCAGAGCCCCAGGTAAAAACAAGCTGCCATGGTGGACATCCAGCATCAACAAAATTTACAATAAATACAAAAAATGCTGTCCAAGTGAACAAAGGCAAGGCCCCAATAATGGAAAAACACTCTCCTCAGCTTCAACAAGCAAATAAGACAACTTGCCAAATCTTCCAAGGGCTCCTTAGAGAGAAACTTAGTAAATACAGCCAAGGATAACCATAAGGCCTTTTACAGCTACATATGTAACCTAATGGGTAGGACCCAAACATGTGCAAAACTAGAGGCCAGTGGTATCACAGGCACTCACCCCACAGAGATAGCAAACCTGCTAGATAGGTTTGGTGAAAAATTCACTCCCTGGTCCCCGCCTAACTTACAACAAACCTTCTCACAACCCCCTCCCCTTCCCTACATATCTAAAAAGCAGGTCCTTAAATCCTTGTTCAAGGCAAAACTGCAGTCTCTATTGTACCAGACGACATCCCAGGCAGTCTTCTAAACAGGGAATAACATGAACTAGCATCACCACTAAGTACCCTTTTCAATCATAGCCTAACCACAGGCTTTGTTCCTGCAGAATGGAGAACAGCAACAGTTATTCCCTCAACAAAGATGGCCTAGCAACAGGCCTATGGAATTACAGACCCATAAGCCTGACCAGCCTCATCTGTAAGTCCATGAAATGTATCATTATGGACCTCATAAATAAAGACATAGGTGACCTCTAAATCCTGGATCCTACCAAATTCAGCTTTGTGAAGCGCAATTCCTGCCTGTTAAATCTGGTGGATTTCTTTGAAAATGTGACCAAGGCCATTGACGAGGGCAAATCTGTGAACACAGAATACTTTGACCTGGCAAAGGCTTTCGGCACAACCCCACATTCAGACATTACTGATAATTTATTTATTATCTTATTTATTTATTGATATTTGTTGACCAGGAAAGTCCACTGGGTCACAAAATCCATTTTCAGTGGAGGCCCAGGGAGAAAAGCTTCAGTTAAAGATACCATAAATATTAATACAGAAATAATATCAAAATAGTATAGACAAAAATTAGAGACTTTATACACATTAAATTAGAAATTAGGTGAAATAAAAATGCAAGAAATTGTCACACACAAAATAAATGTTCAAGATAATAGATTGTCAATGTAGACTCAATTTTTAAACTAAAATTAGGCAGTTCTCGCGCTAGAAAATAAGATTTGATTGTGCGCTAAAGTAAACTTAGCTTAGATAGTGAGTAAAGATAAACTTTGAAAACTGAATGTAAACCCCTTTGTTGTAAGATGGCTTGCCAACTGGCTCACAAACCAGACACACGCTATCAAAGTGGGTGACTCCACATCAACCAGCAGACCTGTTACTAATGGGGTGCCACAGGGGTCAGTGCTGGGCCCCCTACTGTTTGGTATATACTTTTCAGAAATTCAAGTCGAAACTAAGAGATTGTGGCTGACCAAGTTTGCAGACGACAGCAAACTAGGTGCAATTATTGAATCCCCAGATGATGTCAGTATATTCCAGGAGGGTCTCATGCAGACCAGTGACTGGTGTTTTAGTCACAGTCTCAAACTGAATACAAAGAAATGTATCATCATTTCCTTCGGCACAAACAATGTCCCCTCACACTATCAAATCAACAATACCCTAAGTACCTTTGAAGTGGTAAGGGACCTGGGATCACAAACTGACTGTGACCTTAACTTTGACTACCATGTGTCTACTGTAGTAAGTAAAGCTTTCTGCATAACACACTTGATTAGTAAAGGTATCACCTCAAGAGCAAAAGAAGTTATAAACCTCCCTATACTCTGCAATTATCTGGCCCATAATTGAGTATAACTCCCCATTGGGCATGGACTGTATTAAGCACCTGAAGCAATTAGAGAGACCTCAGAGGTTTCTAACAAAGAAGATCAAAGAGGCTCCAGCATGTGCATTATGCTGACTGACTAAAATCCCTGTCACTATACTCTGTATCACATAGATGTCTTAGGGGAGTCTTATGCTTGGCCTACAGAGCAATCCAGGACACAAAACTAATGAACTTGCTGCATGTCCATAAATCAAATGGGACTAGGGCTACCCATTACAGGGACCTAAATATGGCCTGTGACTTAAATAGGACATGCTGGAGAGACAGATTTATGACTGCCACATCTTTGGAGCAGGCTACCAGTTCATGTGAAACAGAGCACATCTATGACACTGTTTAAGAGGAACCTGGATGAGTGGACGGGGCACCATAAATTCTTAGCAGGGATAGAGCCCACAACCCTCATGGACATCGCCAGTCATCACTAAATGCAATCTTGGGTGTTGACTAGCATTTCTATGGTATTACATTAGGATGAAATAGCTAGGCTTAAAATGACCTCCAGGTCAATAGCCTAGTAATCTCCTACGATCATATGATGTTATGTGTCATCATTATGACATATATTAAGTGTTTTATTTAGAAAAATCTACAATGATGTTATACAATACTAAAGCATAACTTTTTATACTCTTGGTCTGATTAGTGTGTTATTAATGTAGATGTTGCCTAAGACAGGCTCAGATATTATTCCCTGCCAAACTTCACTGATCATACTTACATATTTTTCATTAAATTTGCCATTTTTGTCATGCCATTATTTTTCTGTTTCAGTACCTCACTTTTATGACTCTTAAAGCAATGTTTTTGCATTCTGTTTTCTAGACTTTCTAGCCACCATGAGTGACCTTTATGTGAAGTTCAAAGGGATAGACTTTCCTGTAATCGTGCATGATAATGAATGTTTGGAGTACACAGCCAATGAATTCCAAGTCAGAGATGATGATGTCTTCAATGTGACTTATCCCAAGTCAGGTATGTAATTAAGGAAAAGATAATTATATATATATATATATATATATATATATATATATATATATATATATATATATTTATCTACTTTTATATTTACATACAATATATTTATATGAAAACATGAGTCCATGTGTGTATACATGTTTGTATATATATATATATATATATATATATATATATATATATATATATATATAGTGTGTGTGTGTGTGTGTGTGTCTATATTTACCTATATATATATATATATATATATATATATATATATATATATATATATATATATATATATATATATAAGACAAACATCTTAACCATTAGGCCACCCTCCCGCCTATAAACAAAGTATAAACAACAAACATTTAAGCTTTCTCAATACTGTGATGCTGCTGATGTAAATTTGTCAAAAGAGGTGACAACTGCCTTTGAACCATCAACTGATTAAATTGTTCTGTTTTTGCTATGAAAATCATGGCAACTTTGGAAGCAGCTGTGGCTCACTGTAAGTTTTATTCCTTTATGCAATAAAGACATTGGAAAACAGGTTTCTGTCTATTTTTCCAGCAGTTGTGCTCTGGCCATCAGCGGGTCTAATTATCCCTTATAAGATTGTCAGCAGTACCTGACTAAAGATTTCTCTCTATCTATGGTGTGTCATACAAGCATTGACAAATTCCTCTGCAAATTGTGTGAAAAGTTAAGCTTAAAAAAGTGTGTGGTCTTTCTCTTCCTTTCATTCCCAGGCAAGGAAATTAAAGTTTTATAAGGTACAAGCAGGTTTTTGATACCAACACAATACTGGAGCCATATTGTAGGGAGAAAAGTATCATAAGACTTGTGTTAAACTGTAGGAGAAGCTGGAGTTTTCCTTTAAGATGTAGGTGGGAAGGCACAAGTGTCTCATTTTTACTTCATTACCCTGCATCTTATCTTGGTTTTTATTGGTTAATAATCTAAAATGCCTATTAAATTTGTGCCAAAACTTTCAGTTAAATGCACATGTGCATGTGAAATATAATTTATATTTAGTCTCGCTCTGTTATTATACTTTTGAGAATTAACATGTACATTCTTTTAGAGTTCATGCTACCGAATTTGGGTGTTCTATGCCAAATATTATCATATTTTTTCAGAAATATATCCCCCCTTTATTTTTGTTTCCCTACTAGGTTCCCCAGTTGCATCCTCATTGTTGCAAACCAAGTTCTATTTCATACATGTAAGTATATTCCCTGCTGAAAGCTGTTTATTTCTAAAGCTCCATAATAGCAGTTTTAGGTAGAATATAAGTATATACCAGCATAATCCTTCTCACATACTAGTAGCCATGTGTAACCATAAATCTACCACTATTATCTTTTTTCCTCTTTTATTACTATGGGAAATCCACTAGCAGTTTGTATAATTGCTCCTCTTTTTTCTTTCTCCCTGAAATTCTGCTGAAGAACTCTCCTAAAATGTATCAACATTCACATGCTTGTTTCTTTCCAAATATGTCACCTGCAGCATTGTGATTTTCCCTCTGCATTTCTTAATATAATTCAACATTTGTTTCCTTTTAGTCTGCACCATTAAGGCCATTTACATTCCAAGATAATATGGATAGTATAGCCATTATGATAGGACATTATTTTTCCACTTACTATGAATGATAGTTTTTTAATATGCATTTCCAAATTTGTGTCACATGAATACAATAATATTTGGTAAGGTTAATCTTTTATATAATTTCTTGTCATCTCTATTTGAACCTATGTCACATTTTGCAAATATTTTTTTTGTTTTAATGAAACCCTCAAAAATCAAACACCCTCCCTGAACCTATTAACTTAAAGTAAACACATAGAATTATGCACATCTTCAAAACTGAAGTTTAACCCTCCAGATAGGAGCAATTGTTCCAAGTTGACAACTGCATCCACATGCATTACCTACCCTAAAATTAAGGTTACTCATGCTAAAGTGTATGTTACTACCTCTGCTCCTACTTACACTGTTTAGTGTCCATTTTATTATCCTTATTCCCCTCCCAGAGGAGAAAATCAGCTTGTGTGTGGGAGCTTGGCATAATGATTAAGGTGTCTACCTTACAGTTACAAGGTGCAGGGTTTGATTCTCACATGGGGTAATTGTCTAGGCTTAAAATGGCCCCGAAGGGCTGTTAGCCTAGTACTAATCTGTGAACCTGTGAACCTGTGTACTTTCAGAAAACATTAACATTTATCCCTAAGGAAAAGTGCACTGGTTATCTTTAAATAAAACTAAATTACACACTGTCCTTTTAAATGCATTTAAGTATTAAGGCTACTAGAGAAGCTGCTATCTCTTATTCAATTCAAATTATTTTGAGCTTTATTTTTCCCTGAACTGCTTGTGCTTGTGCCTTTAAATTTTATATTTCCCTCAGCAAAGAATGCTCAGAACTCTCAAAATGAATTGCTTGCATATGCAGATATCCTATCTCTATGGAAACATAGTAAGCAAAGTGAGAGAGAGAAAACAAAAGACAACTAACAACTCTGCATATATATATATATATATATATATATATATATATATATATATAAATGTATCTTTCGCAAGTTCATTTAGCATAGGACAGAATATACAATTGCTTTCAGCTGCAAACTTATTGACTCCTACTGAACATTTGGTAATGGGGAAAAACAAGCTAACATTGTATATGTAAGAAAGTGAGCACTTCTCATGGCTTTCATAATTTTCTTATTGTTAAAGCCTACTTGCTTACAAAAACAGTTGTTTATAGATTAAGCCAAGGGCATTAATCCAGACATCTACCTTCACAAAAATAAGAGTAAACATCTTAACTGTATGTATAATATAATCTGTTCTTTTTTACACCCCAACCCCACCCCAGCAGCCCAAGATCACAGTATATTAAATGAAGCTTGTTTTTGTCCAGACTTTCTCTTCATACATTGTAAAGCCTATATTTTTTACAGTTTAAAGTATTTGTTTACTTCAATATCTTTATCACATGCAATAATCACTGAAAAGACTTTCCCACACCCACATTTAATATACCCCTGACTACATGCTGCACAAAACTGTTTTGCTATATAACATGTAGTTTATATCATGCATTGTTTTATATAAATACTATTAAGAGCAAAAATTGTTTTACATTGTTCCTTTTTCTTTTAGTGTCCTTTTAAATATTATGGGTACATGCTTTGCAGTCCACCCACATTTTCAAGGTACTCAGGATTCCTCTAGTCAACTTGTACTTTTTTCTCTCCAAAGCATTTTCCTTTGGAACAGTAGAAAATGTTTCATTGGCAAAATCTCTCTACGAGTGTTATTGACAGAAGAATGAGAAGCATAATCCCCTTCTGTTTGATGTCTCACTTATTCTTGGATAAACATATGTATTTGCTCCTTAGCTTGTGCTGCATAAAAAATGTATTTGATCCCCCAGGAAAAAAATAACCTGAAAACAGCTGGATACAGTAACTTAAACCTCAGATCTACCTCTCTACATTCCCTGATTAGTGGCGTAAATGTGCTACTCTTCTGCCGGTTTCAAAGTGAATAATGATTTTTCACAAACACTCTGTTGTCTCCTATTTTTAATACATTTTTTCTCTGCCACAGTTTTGTCAGGATCAACTCTTTCTGCTGGTATGATTGCATCTTTACTAATATAGGTTGTCACTACTTTCTCATGGACAGGTTTGAAACATACACTCTGTGCCCTTTCAGTATTCTGCTGTGGAATACCAGTCTAGTTGCTTATTTGCGCTTTTATGAAATTAACACCTGCTCCTTCTGGTTCCTCAAGTACAGCAGAAAATCTCAGGTTTTCCCTGCATGTTCTGTGTTGTAAGTACCACTTTTTGAAATGGTTCTTTTTTAGAAGTCTCATAGTCAGCCAACCTTCTATTCATTTCACCCTCTGATTTTTGCAGTTTTATTAGTTTATCTGAATAGCTAGTTAAAACTAATTCTATTCTTTCTAGCATTTTGTTGTTTCATTTGCTATACTCCTACACTGTTTCATTTATTTAATCCCTTCTGAGTACATTTGATTTTTTCCTCTAAATTACTGTAAGCCATCTCATGTACCAAAGCTTAAACTTGAACTGATTTTTGCTGAACAGCTGCATGATTCTTTCCAGTAAGTGTTTTCTCTGTAACTTTTTTAGTGGATTTTCCTTCAGGTTTTTTTTTTTTATTTCTTTGATGACATCCAGGCAGTGTACTTACTAGCTCATAACTGAATTTTACTCAAGATGGCAAAATTACTAGCAGTTACTTCCCAGTTTCTTTTTTCACAAAATTGGGAAGCTGAAGTTAAGCAGTTGGCCATTTCTGTTGTCTCTTCTCAGGCCACCTCCCCCACCTGTTCTCAACTTAAGCAGTTTTTGAAAGAGGTTTTACATTTCTGTTTACTGAGAAAAGGGATGGCTCCCCCTTAGGATCTTAACTTTGTTTCTAAAAAACTGATGCTCATTCCTTTTGAACCAGTGTATCAAGCTATTCTGAAGTTCTTAAGTGGAATATTGTGTTTCTTTTTGCTCTGACTTCTGCAAGATAAGTAAGAGTTATAACTCCTGTGGTGAGTCAGCCATTCCTCTCTTTTCAGAGGCTCAATACTTTTTGGAAAAATCCTTTTATGCAT
This sequence comes from Protopterus annectens, assembly GCF_019279795.1. Classification (NCBI taxonomy): domain Eukaryota; kingdom Metazoa; phylum Chordata; order Ceratodontiformes; family Protopteridae; genus Protopterus; species Protopterus annectens. The sequence goes on from NC_056726.1 coordinate 1,255,274,750, forward strand.
TATTGGTTTTTAGGTTTACTTTTTATCCAGTCCATTTTCTCTATGTGTTCTTTCTTTCTTTTTTTCTCAAATATTTTTATTAAGATTTTTAGAATTTATGTAACATAATATCAATTAGAATTAGAATCATAAGTATTGATTTAATCAATCATACAAAAAAGAAAAATCTACATACAATCAAACCAAGATAAAACAAAAACTATTTGCAAGGGTGTCTAAGTGAACAGATACAAAATAATTATTCAAATTAAAGTTCTGCTTCCAACTATGTTACAATCAATTCTCTCCAGTATCTCTGTAACGTTTATCTAATAATTATAATATGAAATGATTCTTTCTGTTCTTATCGTAATAGTAGCTATTTCCACTCGAGAGACATTAATGGCCATGTTCTTGAAACCTTTCTCTGTCTTCTTTCTTGAATATTACAATAAGAGCAAATGAATGCTGCTTACTATTGATGCCCACTGGTAGCTCAGTTACTATATGGACATAATAAAGTCCTTCAGGAAGACACTCTAAAGTTTGACTCAGATTTTTGGAATTACTATGTAAAGATTAATGGAAAACAAATGTCTGATGAATCCAAAAAATTGTTATTGAAATCTATGTATGGTAATTCTTCATTATATTGAAGATTGTATACATGGAAATTTATGAACAGAAGTTTCTATACTCCACATAAAATAAATCTTATACTCAAAAAAAGTGAAAGTAAATGTTGGAAATGTAATGAATTACCAGAGACCAACTGGGTTTATATGGTCTTTGAATGTAGGACTGTTGTTCAGTACTGGAAAGACTTCAGATATTTTGTAAATGCTTTACGGTCTGGCAACTGTCATATTTCTAACTCATTAATCCTGTTCAATGTTCCTATCCTTAATGTAATACCTAAATATCAGAGTCAGTTACTCTGGTCATTTCTTGCAGTTGCCAGAAAAGTTATTACTTTGAATTGGAAAAGTAACCAAGATTTGATGTTTAAAGATTTTATTAATTTAGCAAAAGCTGTTTGTAAAAAAGAACTGCAAACCATTTGTTATAGAACTCATAACATTACTCATAAAAAAGCATGGCAATAATTGGAAAACCTTTTGAACAAATAATGATAACTTCTCATGAATAAAATGATTGTTTATCATGGATGAATGTAAATATTGTAAATAGATTTGTTATTGTTTTATTGTATTTGTTATATGTACTTTTGCATATGTTTATAATGAAAACAAAATAAAAATGTTTTTGAAAAAAAAATAAAGTTCTTCAGGAAGGCTGATCAACCATTGTTTCCTGTGAAGTTGAAAAAGGAAAACCAGTGCCAAAGCAAACAATTTCTAAGGGTTGTCCCATGCTATTTCTTCTTCAGTTCTCATCATAACAAGTCACTTTTTTCAGCAGGGTTAGGGCCTACTTTGCCATGGCCTTGACTGCTTCTGTGTTCTAATTTATCACTTTACTAGCCATCTTCTCCCACCAACCCCCCTTCTTAGCCATATCTGTTATTGTTGGGGTATGAATGTATATGCTTCTTGTGTATATGTTTTTATATAGGTTTTTTCCTAGTGTATAGCTTTTGGGGTTCTATTCTCTATTCTAAATGTAAGAAAGTTGTGTGGCTACCTTTTATATTGAACGCTTCTTAATTTATTTTATTTATTTATTTGTTGGCATTTGTTTACTGGGAAAGCCCACTGGGCCAAGCTGAGCCCATTTTCAGTGGAGGCCAAGGGTGAAAAGCACCACAAGAAACACAAAAATAGAATATAGTACACCACAAGGCACACATTTTGAGTATATACAGCACAGAGGGAGGAACCATACATTTCTTAACAGTAGTACATTTAGAATGTATATTGACACAGTTGATATGCAAACTAATTGCAATGTAGTAAAACAGAAGTTGTAGTATAAGAGGAAATGAATGGAAGAATACGAGAATGAACAAGTAATATGTTGTACGTTATAACACTAGAGGTAAGAAGGGTGGGAGTAATAGAGATGGAGGTCCGGAGAGAAGGTTGTTAGTGGTAATTGGTAAAAAGAGAGAGAGTGTGAAAAAATGTTAGTGTACTTGAGATAGCTATATAGAAAAATGTGACTACAAAGGAGAATTGGGGGAATGGTAGGAAGGAACTAAGATCTAGGTAATGGTCAACGGAGGCTTAGTGCAGTTCTTAAGGTCCTGACAGATCACGTGGAAGGTGCTTTTAAACTTTGAAAAACTGGTTGGTCATATCTCCCGACAGGATATTACCCAGATAGATTTAGCTAATGCAACATTGTTCAATTATAGCATCTATTGTTAATATACATTGAGTTCCACTTAGGCAACTTTACTTTTTTCTCTTAATAGCTCCATCATATTTAGTCCTGTTGGATACATATGGTCATTGGTTATAATCTGGTAGATTGGGTCATCATTCCTGGTAATTGAGGCAATAACTGAAACACTCTCATTGGCAGAATGTATGTGTGGATTACATTCTGTAAATGTCCAGTATTGGTAGTTCAAATTAATGTCTTAATGGCAGTTTGAATCAGTTTACTAAACTGTGATGAAAACAGTCCATTCATGTACAAGTCCTTTCTATTTCTTCTTATGGTTGGTGTTTCTTTTGTTTACACTGTGTAGGATCTTGATGTATTTGGTATGCCAATAATAACCATTTTGACTTGCTAGCTGGATTTGAACCATCTCCCCAGTGGTGAAGACTTAGTTGATCTCTCACAGAAGAATTTCTGTTTCTGCTGCAAAAGTTATCATGCAGCTTATATATGTGACTGAAGTAAAACAGCAGACACTTTCAACTTTCTTCTCAATTTCCTCCCCTTCAACATTTGTGAAAGTGAAATTCCTGTGAGGTGAAATGAAGGGATTCTGTATTTGACAAGTGCAAAGTAACAGTCCCTTATTGAGATGGCAATTAAATTTGACATAATTCTCTATAGTTGGGACAACTGTCAACTTGTCCATTTGACTGGGGATATCTTGAGTAAAGATGTGAAGTGTCGAAACTCTCACTGTTGTGAAAGAAGTTTTGCAATCGTCAATCCACAGACCATTATCTGTGATGGATACATCAAGAGTATCATGTTGAAAAAGATTGACTTCAGCAGCACTAACATTTTGAAAACTCTTATTCTTGATTATGCATTGTCTGTCCTCATGCTACTTTGAAGGAAAAGATAAACTCTTGTCTGTTAACTCACAATTCAGTGTCATTTGATGAAGCTTTCTCTTTTCCCCTTCCTTTTTGATTTGTTAACTTTATCCAGCCTTTTTACTAATGACTTGTGCAGCAATCATTGCTTCAAGGGTCTATATCACTTTACTGAATGGCTATTTGATGAATAGGCATTCATCGAACCACTATTTCTCGAAGCTGCTCTTCATTGAACAGCAAATTTTAAATAGGGCAAATCAGGAGTTGGCCAACCAAGCCACTGTAAAAAAAAAAAAACATAAAATTTAAAACCTGCCAAAGTGGGGGGGGTGGTACACCTCCCACACCTCCCAATGTGTAGGGCTGCACCCCTACACTCCTCCTAACTAAATATACCAACTCCAAGATCACACTACACTTGGGAAAAGGGCAAATTCCAGATGGTGGCCAACCGCTGATTTGCCCTAGTTAAAATTTGCCATTTGATGAAGAGCGGCTTCTACAAATAAGCATTCGACAAATGGCTATTCATTGAATAACCGTTGTATAAAGTGTTATAGACTTGGCTTCACAATGCAAGGGCCCTTTTGACAAATGTGTAAACCATTTCATTTGTTTGAATATCTGCCGTGGTGTACAAATGTGCTCTGTATGCAGGAGGTTTAATGACACCCCAGAAAAGCTCCAAACAAAAGTACTACAAAATTATTTATCGCCAAAGTTAGTGATACAAGTAGGATCTCTAGCTCCTTTACCAGGTCTCCATACACACAACCCACTAAAAATTTTCACATGAAATCTGAGAAATCTGACAAGCTGTTTTGAAAAATGTCACAGGCCAGATTGCTAAGCATTTCAAAAAATTAGTAAGGTGCTTAAAATGGAGCAGAAGGTAAAGGCTAAGCTCCTCAGCCTGATTGTTATTGAATGTCCTGCTAAAATTTCATAGACTTCATCTAGTAGAGCTGTCCCCCCTTTTTTTTCTTTTTTTTGAGGGCTTATCACTATTCCTGCACCTCAGCCTTCTCTGGTACTCATTGTTGCCTAAAATTCAGCGAAAAAAAGGTAACTCTTATTGGTCATTGTTAGACTTTCCTGAAGAATTTTAAAGTCAAATGGGCAGTTAATGACAATTGCATTTAGCCAGAGGCCATTGATGTCAGTCTTGGCATTAGGGAAGTAAAAAAACAAAGAGCAATGATCCTCAAATCTATCCCTTATGGACACCTCTGGTATTACTCTTTTCAAAGACAGCATATCTGTCACATTAATCGATTGGGTTCTGTCCCTTAGCCAGTTTGATAAACAGTGGTTAACATGATGTTTTAATGCTAGAATGTGGGAGGGTATTTAAGACCTTGGCCAGTTCCAGATAAGCAGTGTGAATAGACTTGCCTGTGTCTAACAAATTAGTGACTTGGTCAAAGAAACCAACAAAACTGTTAATTAAGAATTTGTCAGTTGCATAACTTACTATTACTTACCTTCAAAATAATTAGAGCTGGAACCCAGAGTGATGTAACCACTGCCTGCCTAACCATGAATATTAATGCTGTTAAGACTGTTTACTACATTTAATCTTCTGCATTTGGAAGCAATCTTCAAGCACTTTTTTTTTACATGTGGGTGCGAAACAACCATTTGTCTTTGTATAAAAAGTGTTTGCATGCATAATGATATATGTAAATACTTTTTTTTGTTCTTAAAGGTCACTTCGCATGTTTAAACATGATCTTTAAGGTCATTTCATTAAATATTTTACATCTTGTTTAACAATGATACACCTGAGGTTTCAACTCTTTCTTTAGCAGTGTGAAGAAGAAATTAGTACAGAAAACCTAGCTATACAACACAATTTCATAATTTATGTTTAATCTCTCCCTCATTCCAGGAGTTGTTTTCTTGAAAGATACAAGTATGTAACTATATGTGTGAGCATGGCATTTATACTCTGTATCCTGCAGACTGCTAAGAGGTGACCTGTCTGGCATACAATGCATCCACCAACCCATTACAGATGTATTTACTGCACATCACCAAGTTAAATGATATCAGAAATACTCTGTATAGGGATCTTAACCTCTTCTGCAACATCAACAGAATGGTTTAGAGGGACAGGTGTATTTCTCAGAGGACATCACTGCTGTGGAACACACTCTCCATCCACATAAAACAAAGTTCACCCCTGGCTGTTTTCAAGTGCAACTTAGATGGATGGATGAGAAACAGAAAATTTATCCCAGGACTGCCCCCTGAACTAATGGACAGATGCAGCTCCTAAATGCTTTATCCCATACATGGGTCTTCTCAAATTATCTGTGGCATGATCCCAGATATTCTCAATAGGGATAGTATATAATTATTGATCATTGGATGGGTAAGGCCAATCTCTAACCAAATAGGTTAGGTCATTTTGAGCACAAAAAGGGAAACTGGCTAGGCTTAAAATGGCCACAAGGGCAGCTAACCTAGTACTTACGTATGAACCCATGAACCTATAAACTTTCTGTCTGGAAGAAGTAACTTAAAATGAAATATAAATGGTGAAATGGTTGAAATGGTTGGAATTTTTACATTGCAATCTGGTGAACTGCAAGATGAAGTTTTGATGTCAGTGTCAGAGAAGCCAGCTGATGAGTTTGCTTTATCCTGGATGATTTAATGAAAAGTGATTTCAAGAACAGAGTGTGGTACTTTTGGCTTGGATGCTTTGAAATGTGATGCGGAAGCTCAAGAAGTTGGGAAGGATGCAGCAGAGAGACAGAGTGAGCAAGAAGTCACTCAGTAACACAATCAAACTTACTTATGCAAGTTTTGCAGCAGTATCTTGGGATTAAAAAAAGAAAATAGAGTTTTTTTACAGCAGTCTAAACCTGTCATTCATATCAGAACAAGAAACGGGTAGAAAATGGACAGATATAAACTTCAGTATTATATTGTTAAGCTTTTAAGAGTTGTTCCTATGGCTTTGCATGGTATCATTTAGCTGGGAAATTAAATTTTTGTTGGCATATTTTTTTTTGAAACACATAAACTGGCCTATAAGTTTATGGGCCTTATTGATAAATAATAAGGCTATTGCATTTATAAGGACTCTTTTATTTCCAGTTTCACATTGCAGGCAAAAAAAACATTTTTTTTTTTTGCAATTTGGAGTAGCTACTGACTGCATGGATGTAAAAAAAAAAGCATCTTAGAAAAGAATGTCCGTCTGTTTTTGATGTGCAAAGATATTATGAAGACCAGAAGTGTAGCTGGCTCAACCAGCAGCCTGTGACATTATCACAAGCCAGCACACTACCCCCTCAGCTCTTTATGTGAAGAGCAAAAAAAAAAAAAAAAAAAATATATATATATATATATATATATATATATATATATATATATATATATATATATATTTCAATTTAATTCGCCATTGGCTTATTACAGTTTCATTCACACCTCCCCCATGACTGACTTTTCTGATCATTGCATTTTATAAAGGAGTATGGTAATAAAGAAGGAATCTTCTAGTAGAAAAAGACTTAAAAAACTTAAAAGAAATAAGGTTAAATTGGAGGAGGAGCATTTAACCCTGAAAGATGTTTGTCAGCCCTTACAGATAGGTAGATAGGAGCTAAAGACAAATATAAAAATAACATACATTATCTAAAATAGAACGGTATCTGAGGGAGAAATATTTTTATAAATTGTCACTTCTTCAGTAGAAACACACCATCAAGATTGTCTAAGGAAAGCAAGAGAAATTTATGAAAAAAAAAATAAGAGTAAAGATGTTGCTTTATAGACATAGATATTTTAAAAGGAAAAAAAAAGAGGTATTACCTTTTCTAGGTGGGTCGGTGGGTTAAGAAACATAAAAATACTATTCATAGTTTGTTTGATGATGCTAGGATAGAAAGAAAGTGTAAGCAAAATATTTTAACTATTCCAACAAAATATATGTATGACCCTGACCTTGAGTAGCATCTTACCCTCACCAAGAATGATGCCACAATATGAAGACAAGATGATCAATTTCAACAACTGGCTTAAGTATTGGTGTCATTCAAAGGGGATCCGATGCCTGTCTGCCTGGGATGACATGTTCGACAAGCCACGAAGCTTCACTAGGGACGGCTTGCACCTGTCACCCATGGGCTTTTAGATATTGGCAAAGGCACTTGCTACCCCCATAGTGCCTTTTTTAGGCAAGGCTCAAAAGGCAAACCCACCTCCATAGGTATCACAAGGGATAAGAAACTAAGAGTAATGCTACTCAACGCCAGAAGTCTAAACCTCAAGATGCACACACTCGAAAGTCTCCTTAGCATGGAGAACATCGATATCTGTGCAGTAACAGAAACCTGGTTCAAAGCTCCTGAGAGCACCCCAGCACTACCAGGTTATACCTCATACCATGTTTTTTGACCCCGAAACATGGACCGAACAACAAAAGGAGGGGGATTATCAATATTCGTCAAAGATACCCACACCTCCAGATTGGTGGCACAGCACGAAGCATCAGAGACTATCCATGTGCAACTAACAGTGGGTAAAACTGCCTTCCAGTTTATAGCCTGCTACAGACCACCCTCCCAAACCCAGGAACCCCACTCAGCCTTCCTGAGAACACTGGAAAATATGAAGGTCTCTCCAAACACCATTATATTGGGCAACTTCAACTACCCAAACATAGACTGGGAGCATTACTCTAGCTCCAACAACCTAGCCCAAAGGTTCCTAGAATTTATAAACTCAAATGCTATGGAACAACTTGTTACCACTCCCACAAGAGGGAAAAACATACTGGACCTGATCATCACCAACATGGGGACTCTATGCTCCAGACCAGAAGTGTATCCCTCACTGGTAAGATCAGACCATAAACTAATCTCACTGGATATTCACATCCCGACCCCACCCTCTGCCCAGAAAACCACAGTGAAAAACTTCTCTAAAGCAAATTTCACACTCCTCAAAACTGAGGTGGAATCCTTCAAAGCCCCTGGGCCTGTGGAAAATACGGCCCAGACCGCAGAATCCTTTATAAACACATTCTATGAACACCTTCAGGAATGCATGGATCATGCAATCCCAAATAAAACCAAGACCCAATCTTCCAAAGGCAGACCTCCTGTCTGGTGGACCCCAGCCATAAACAAACTATACAATAGAAGGAGGAAGCTACTTCATGATAGAGCAAAATCCCAAAAAGTGAAGGCATCTCTGATCAGTATTAGCAAAAAACAACGGGCACTTATAAAATCGTCTAAGGCCAGCTTCGAGAGAAAAATTGCACAGGACACTAAGGATAATCACAAGCCTTTCTTTAGTTATGTTAGGAACCTGGGTGGGAATTCCCAGATATGCTCAGAATTAGTCCAAAATGACAAAAAAATACACAGAACCCACAGACATTGCCAACATCCTAGCTGACAGGTTCAGCGCAAACTTCTCCACCCCCTCCCCACGAAAAGGGCAAATATCTATCCCAGCAGAGTGCTGCCCCCCTGACATCTCAGATGTTCAGGTAAGAGCCGCCCTCTCCAAAGCAAAAAACACAGCATCAATGGGACCAGACGGTGTTCCAGGCTGCATCCTACATGAACTCCAAGAAGAGCTAAACCCAAACCTAAAACTACTGTTCAATCTCAGCCTTGCTACATGATATGTACCCAAAGAGTGGCGTACAGCAACAGTGGTCCCTCTCCACAAAGGTGGTGCCTCAACGGATCCTGGAAACTATCGCCCCATAAGCCTGACTAGCTTGGTCTGCAAAGCTATGGAAAGGATTATCATGGACCTCATAAATAAAGATATTGGGGAGCTACAGACACTGGATCCTACCCAGTTCGGCTTTGTTAAGGGCATATCCTGCCTCTTAAACCTGGTAAATTTCTTTGAAACAGCCACCAAGGCCATTGATGAGGGGAAGGTGGTCCACACAGCCTACCTGGACCTCGCAAAAGCCTTCGATACAATACTCCACTCGGGCATTATAGATAAGCTCACCAGCTTAAATATAAACCCCTATGTCACTAGATGGGTTGCAAACTGGCTCAAGGACAGAACCCACATGGTTATAATTGCTGGAGCCATGTCAGACTCCAAACCAATTACAAGTGGCGTCCCACAAGGCTCAGTCCTGGGACCTCTCTTGTTCGGTATATATTTCTCGGAGGTACAGGCCAACACAGAAGGACTGTGGCTGACCAAGTTCCCAGATGACTGCAAACTGGGCGCCATAATTGACTCTCCAGCCGACACAAGCATCCTCCAAAAGGGCCTCATAGAAACAGACAACTGGTGCCAGAGCCATGGCCTCAAGCTAAATGCCAAAAAGTGTATAGTCATCCCCTTTGGCAAAAACAAAGTGCCCACAAATTACCACATAGGTGGTAATCCATTAAGTACAGAAGAAGTAGTTAGGGACCTGGGGACCCAAGTTGATAGCAATCTCTCATTTGACAACCACGTGGCCAAAGTGGTTAGAAAAACATTTTATATAGCCCACCTAATCATGAAGGGATTCACATCTAGATCAGGGGAGGTCATCGTGCCTCTTTACTCATCCCTCATCAGGCCTATAATTGAGTACAATGCCCCTTTTGGGATGTGCCTTACCAGACACCTGCAGCAACTGGAAAGACCCCAAAAGTACCTCACCAAGAGGATCAAAGGGCTCAAACAGATGCCATATGCTGCCCGGTTAAAGAAACTCCAGCTCTACTCAGTGGCATATCGCCTGCTCAGAGGCGATCTGTGCCTGACATATAAAGCCATGTCCAACCCGGAATTAATGGACATGCTGCACCTCAGAAAATCCAAATCCCATCGAGCTATGCGCTCAAGAGACTTGAACCTCAGCACTGAAATAAATAGGACATGCTGGAGGGACAGATTCATAACCCAGAGGCTCCCTTCACTCTGGAATAAAATCCCAGTCCAGGTTAGGCAGAGTCCCTCATTGACTCTCTTCAAGAGGAATCTTGATGAGTGGATGGGAGATCGTAGGTTTACCCTGGGTATCACTTCTGTGTCACTGTTAGACAGAGGCACAGTATACTAACCTCAAAAAAGGGCATAGCTAAATTAATTTAAAATGGGTGTCAAAAGCCAAACACACTCTGGCTAGGCTTATAAATGCCCTAGGGCAGATAGCCTAGTATGAACCTATGAACCTATGAACCTATATGAAGAAGTTATATGAATGCAAGGGCAGTGAAGTATTAAAATATTGGCAAGTAGGAAAAATAGATGTATGTTTCAAACATATGTATTTCTGGATGCCTTGAATGAATTGTTTACTTTAGGTGTTCATAATGATCCCATACTATATACTGTTTTAATTTTTTATGGAAAAGGGTGATAAACAGGATACAGAAAACTTTAAGGAGTGGAGATACAATTTTTCGTTTATGCAGATGAATTAAAGCCAGTTTGTTTTTTCCAGAATAAGCAATTATTAGCATATTTATTTGAAGAAATGGAAAGGACTAAGCAAATAAGAATTACAGATAAAGAAAAAAATCTAAAGAATTTGGGACAGATGGGATACCAGGTAGAGAATCTATTGTGTTGGCCTTACTTTCAGTGGAGAATAAAGTGTGCAGAGATAGTGGGAAGGTTTGATTTCAAAAATGAAGACACAGTTAGCTTTTGAAAGACCTTCAAAATGTTATTTAGGAAGAAAGTTTATTTAAAAAATAGGACACTTATGGGACTAGCAAGTTATGTAGCTGATATTTTTATCTTACCTGATGGACAAGGAAATATGAGACCTTGTTTTTTCCCCTGAGGATTCTGGTTAAATCTCATCAGAAGAAATATTGCTTATAATGAGGAAACAAACAAAAGTAGAGTTAAATTTAGCTCATCCACGAGTTTTTTTTTTTTTCAACATTCTTACATATGCATTATAAAAGCATTACATATGGGGACAAGATGTTTGTATTATTTAAAAGATATTTATGGTTATGATAAGGTAAGAGGGTAAGATTCATTTGGGAAGTAGGAAATTAAACAATTTCGTTCTAACACAGACACCACAAATTTTTGACCCATAGCAATTCTCTCACCCCTCTCTAAAATACTGGAAAAATGCATCCATGCCCAACTCCTCAACCACCTGCATGAAAATCGAATTTTATCACCCACTCAGCGTGGTTTCAGACCAGGACACAGCACAACTACTGCCCTCCTATCCTTTCTTGATACAGTTAACCGGGCACAGGATTCTGGTAAAATAATAGCTTTATTTTTCCTTGACCTCTCCAAAGCTTTTGATACCATTTCCCATACTATCCTACTCTCTAAACTATCCACCTTCCACATTTCTCCCCTACCCTACAATGGTTCAACAGCTATCTCTCCGATAGGCAGCAATCCACCAAATGGCAACAGTCTTACTCTCCCTTCCTCACTACTTCCACAGGGGTACCCCAAGGCTCCATACTTGGTCCTCTCTTATTTAGCATCTTTATTAACAACTTTAACACCACTCTCCCACAATATTCAGTAATCCAGTATGCTGATGACTCTTCAATATTATGCACTGCAAATTCCAGCTCTGAAGTCCAGTAAATTACCCAGAATTCCCTCACATCTACTGAATCATGGATGCTTAACAATCATCTTACCCTAAATCCAAAAAAACTAAACTAGTAATTTTTACTCCTGGGAAAACTGCTCCATTTGATAAAAAAACTCTTCACTATACAAGCCCAAGACAATACCACTATAGTAGTTGTCCCACACATTAAATTACTAGGCATTATTATAGATGAAAACCTTAACGTTGACCTACACATAAACAATAACATCAAAAAACACACCAAAAGCTCTGTATGCTCTACAGGCACCAACACTTTCTTAGCCTCTCTACTAGACAAACCCTTGCAACTACCTTTTTATTACCCTCTCTCCTTTATGGTGTCACTCTCCTCACTAATATCTGAAATTCTACAAAATCCAAACTTGCTATGTGTTACAACAGAATAGCAAAATTTGCCACCAAGGCCAAATTCTCATAACACCACTGTAAGTCACTGAAACAATTAGGATGGTTGGAACTCCCCCACCATCTCTCATTCACCCAACTAACTACTGTGCAGAAAATAATCTACAGACCCACAGACAGTCCTGCTCTCTCAACTCTACTTGCCAAATACCATTCAAGCAGGCATCTAAGAACTGAAAATCATCTACTTCTAAAAGTAGGTAAGCTCACCTTACCTGCTGGTCAACTCCTCTATTCCTTCACCATCGCCAGACTATGGAACTCACTTCCACCTTCTATAAGAAACACAGGCAGCACCACCACCTTCAAAAAAATACTGAAAAATCATCTCATCTCTTCCTGGATACGTTCCTGCTCTATAACCTAACCTCTTCACTCTCCTTATAGGATTACTAAACTCCTATGTCTTTTGCTACTAGTGACTGATGATACTTTCTCCATATTTATTTTTATCTCCACTTGTTGATACTGGTACAATAATACTGATTAATATATCTCTCTTTATACCACTCTGATTGTATTAATTGAATTCTGCTTTAATGTATATTTTCTGTATATATTACTGTAATCAAACAAACTAGATTCCTGCTTTTATGCACATATTCTGTATATGTTACTATATTTACTATCTGTAACACTGTTTCTGCTTCCGTACTAATTAATGTTTGCATTTTTTCTGAATCTCGTTGGAGCTTTTCTCCCTGAGCCTCCACTAAAAATGGGTTATTTTCGGCCCGGTGGACTTTCCTGGTAAACAAATGCAATAAAATAAAATAAATAAATAAAATAATTTCAAAATAGGATGCATCAGTGGAACATAACATTACATAGCCTGTTGGCTGATAAAAACTACGGTATATACGTATTATGGAACTTTTCTATTAGAAATATAGATATGTTAAGACAAATCACAAGAAAATAAGGGAATTACAAAGAGGAGAATCAGGTATGGGGATACTGGAATGGTCTGACATTTTGCGGTGGTTACCCTTATTAAAACTGCATCAAATAAAATGGACATATTGAGACAATGTAGCAAATGTCTCATATTTACAAGCAACTACTTAATCTTTAAAGAAACAGACACAGTATGTGAGAGGTGTGCTTACACAATGACACTGGTGGCTTAACTCACTCATACAAACACATATCAGGTTGTCAAAACCATGCACACAACCCCTTTTTCACGCAACACACGCATAGACTAATGCATGCTGAGACAATTAAAAGCAATCTTCCTAAGCAAATGTTACTCAGGCTACCCACTGGCAAAGCTATGCCTCAGCAAGCCCAAAGGGACTCAGGAAAAACAACAACTAGCACCACACATGCAGTCACACTCAATGGAGCCCCAAACACTAAGCCCTTAAGGCAAGTAAACACATTTCCCAGGACTTTCATAACAGGCACTGCATTGTAAGACAATTTGATACCCTTCTTACCAGGCTGAAAAAGGAGACGATAATGGTTAATTGGTCAATTACTTATCTGGAGCCAGGATCCATCAAATCATGTACACACACACACACACACACACACACACACACACACACACACACACACACACACACACACACACACACACACACTGAAGTCATTACACCACAGGTACCCGTATAATTCCATCATTGTCCATGTAGGTGTAAATAACCTGAGATATACATCCCTGGACTACATAAATAGAGATATTATGGAGCTCTCAGACTGTATATCAGGCCAATATGAGCCTAGCACCGAGAAGCATATTACCATCACCAAGGGTGATGCCGCAATATGAGCAAAAAATGATTGATTTTAACAATTGGCTGTTTTTCTAGTGTCATTCTAAGGGGATCCAATATTTATCAGCTTGGAAGGACATGGTTAACAGCTACTCCAAGACCACCTATTACTGGAGAACCCACATTCTGCTTTTGTTTTGCTCCTGCTTAGAGAAGGAGCAAAGGTAGACTATTTCCCGAGACTGTTGATCACCAGAAAGCCTGATAATGGCTTTGTATGTGCCAATTTTGAATTTGTGCTTATATTTTGTTCCTGGTAAGTGAAGGAGCAGAGGGCATTGATTCCTGAATGACTGTTGCTGTGCAGTGAGTGTGTATGTGGTACTTTCCTGATTGGTTCATAGGTTCATAGGTTCATAGGTAGGTACTATGCTATCTGCCTGAGGGCATTTATAAGCCTAGCCAGAGTGTGTTGGCTTTCGCCACCCCATTGATTAATTAACTGATCCTCTGTCAAGCAGAGCCAATGAAGTGATTCCAGGGGTGTATTTTCTGTTACCCATCCAATCGTCAAGGTTTCTCTTGAAGAGTGTTAGAGTCTGGTTGGTATTCAAGGCATCTACCAGGAAAAGGCTGCAACAAGCCTGTGGACCTCTGTATCATCTGGGACAAGACTGTTGATTACCAAACAAACTATGGCCTGCTTCTCATCTTGGGATTAGTGATACTGTTTTGCTTCTGGTGAGTGAATAAGCAAAAGAGCATTGTATCTGAGCAGCATGAAGCTGTGGTGAGACAAGCATTCATAGTAGCCAGGCAGAAGCCAATCAGATGAATTCCCCTCTTTTCATCAACTTGACAAAGCTGCTTCTATCTTTTCAGTAAGGATTTTTTGATAAGCTGCTGTCTAACTTAACTTTAGAATATCTCCCTAAATACTACATCCATAAATCATAAGGGTCTACTTATTAGCTTTCCCTCAAATGTTTGGAAGCTCTGTACAAATGCAGACACCTTGAGTAAACATTTTTCCTGTAAATGCACCCTTGAAATTTTACCAATACCTAGTTTCACATAGGGCAACTAGTTTGCAGTGACAAGCACTACCCCCAGAGTTGCAAACCAGATACTCCTGACATTACTTTTTATACTCTCATCACAACCATGTAATCAATAAAAAAGGGCCTGTTACCATAGAACTGACCCCCATCCATTACCAGCTTAGTGGTTATGGGTGTCACCCATCTTGTGTATCTAAATAAAATGATGAGGCTTGGATGTTTGCTTAAGTAGTTTATTACACACAAACACACCAGGATGGATGACTGGAACATTAAACTTAAACAAACTAACTGACTGCTGCAAACATACATACTTTCACTCTGGCTACCCACTCAAAATGGCACTCTTGCTTGCCCATTCTCAGTACTTATATGCACATGCCCACTGACTGGAATGCTTCTAAAAGGTACATTGCACAGTCTGATCTACAATGTGTATCCTGAGACAATGTAGAAATTGTCTCATCCTTACTGCAACTGGCTAATTCTCAAAAAAAAAAAAAACAAAACAAAAAAAAAAGGATAAGATATGTGAGAAATGTATTCACACAATGTCTGTGGAGGCAAAGATGCCATAGGTTCATAGGTTCATAGGTAGGTACTAGGCTATCAGCCCAAGGGCCTATGTAAGCCTAGCCAACAAGTTTCCCTGGCTTACGCCACCCAAGAAAGTTATTTTCCTGTGCCACTGATGAGCAGAGACACAGAAGTGATCCCCGAGGTGTATTTCCTATTTCCCATCCACTCATCAAGATTTTTCTTGAAGAGTGCTAATGAAGAACTTTGCTTGACATAGATGGGTAGCCTGTCCCAGATTATGGGAAGTCTCTGGGATAGGAATCTATCCCTCCAGCATATCCTGTTTATTGTGGTGACAAGGTTTAGGTCCCTAGAGCGTGTAGCTCAGAGAGATTGGAATTTCTTTAGGTGTAGCATGTCCAACAGCTCTGGGTTTGACATAGCTTTATATGTTAGGCAGAGATCACCTCTGAGTAGGTGATATGCTACGGAGTAAAGCTGGAGTTTTTTGAGGCGGTCAGTGTAGGGCATTTGTTTGAGTCCAGTAATCCTCTTTGTGAGGTACTTCTGTGGCCTTTCCATCTGCTGCAGATGTCTTGTGAGGTACATTCCAAAAGGGGCTTTGTGCTCTATAATGAGTGATGAGTAGAGGGTAATGATGACCTCTTTTTCCTGGACGAGAACCCTTTTATGAGGAGGTGTGCCACGTAGAAGGAATTCCTGACTACTGTAGCAATGTGACTATCAAAGGAGAGACTACTGTCTACATGGGTCCCAAGGTCTCTTATCACACATTCAGTGTTAAGTAGATTGCTGTCTATGTGGTAGTTCATGGGTACAGAGTTTTTACCAAAGGGGATGACACTGCACTTTTTGGCATTGAGCTTGAGGCCATGGCTCTGACACCAGGCATCTGTCTCAGAGAGGCCCTTCTGTAGGATGTTCACATCATTTGGGGACTTGACTATGGCTCCTAGTTGGTAGTCATCTGTGAACTTCATTAGCCAGAGGCCTTCTGTGTTAGCCTGTACTTCAGAGAAGTAGATACCAGACAGGAGCGGTCCCAGGATGGAACCCTTTGGTACTCCACTTGTCACTGGTTTGAGGTCAGATTTGGAGTCTGCGACTTTTACAGTGTGGGTTCTGTCAGTGAGCCAGTTGGCAACCCATCTTGTAACATAGGGATTTATGTCTAGTTTATTGAGTTTAGCTATAATTCCAGAATGGGGGATGGTGTCAAAAGCCTTGGCGAGGTCAAGATAGGCTGTGTGAACCACTTTACCCTCATCTACGGCTTTGGTGACTGCCTCAAAGAAGTCAATCAGGTTCAGGAGGCATGATCTGCCTTTCACAAACCCAAACTGGGTGGGATCCAGAGTTTGGAGGTTACCAATGTCTTTGTTTATGAGTTCCATGATGATACGTTCCATGGCTTTGCAGACCAGGCTCGTCAGGCTAATAGGTCTATAGTTCCCGGGATCAGTGGTGGCTCCCCCTTTGTGGAGTGGGATAACTGTTGCTGTGCACCATTCAGTGGGCACAAAGCCTGATGCGAGGCTATTATTGAACATGGTGCTTAAGTGGGGAGCCAGTTCATTCTGAAGTTCATGTAAAACACAGCCTGGGATGTTGTCCGGTCCCATGAATGCTGTGTTTTTGGCTTTAGAGAGTGCAGCTTTCACCTGCGTAGTTGTGATTACAGGGACTCTGCATTCTTCCTGTATAGATATGGGTCCTTTGGGGGGTGGGGGGGGTACAGTTAGCACTGAACCTATCTGCCAGGATGTTGGCAATATCAGTTGGTTCTGTAATTTTCATGCCTTTGTGCTGTAACTCAGAGCAGATCTGGGTGTTGCCATTGAGATTCTTGGCATAGCTATAGAATGCTTTGTGGTTGTCCTTGGAATTAGTGGCAATTTTATTTTCGTAGCTAGCTTTGGAGGATCTTATAAGGGACTCAGCTTCTTACTGAGGCTGACCAGGGAGCTCCTCCACTCATGGGATTTTACTCTCTTTTGCAACAGTTTCTTCCTTCTGTTGTACAGTTTGTTTATGGCAGGGGACCACCAGATTGGCTTCCTTTTTTTGGAGGATAGCGTCTTGGTTCTGTTTGGGATAGCACGATCCATGCACTCATGTAGGTGAATATAGAGCGCATTTATGTAGGATTCAGCAGTTGTAACTGTATTGTCCATCTGCATGGGTGTCATGAAGTTCACTACTTCTGTCTTAAGAAGCATGAAGTTGGCTTTGGAGAAATTTCTTACTGTGTTTTTTTAATGAGGGGTGGGGGTGGGATGTGGATATCAAGGGTGATTAGCTTATGGTCAGATCGGACCAACGAGGAGTTGACTTCAGGTGTGGAACACCAGTCACTCATATTGGTAATGATTAGGTCTAGGATATTGTTGCCCCTGGTGGGGGTGTGGATAAGTTGATCTAGGGCATTGGAGTTTATGAATTCCAGAAAGCGTTGTGCTAAGAAGGTAGTACATGAGTAGTTTTCCCAGTTAATGGTGGAGTAGTTGAAGTCGCCCATTATTAGGGTGTTTGGTTGAACCCTAATATTTTCCAGTACATCAAGAAAAGAGGAGGGGGAATCCTGGGGCATGGTGGGGGATCGGTAGCAAGCTACAATTTGGATTGCAGTTTTGCCAAGAGTTAGTTGCACTTGGATAACCTCGGATGCATTATGCTGAGCAACTAGCCTGGAGGTGTGGATATCCTTTATGAATATGGACACACCCCTACCTTTGGTGTTTCGGTCCAGGTTAGATGGCCGAAAAGTGTGGTATTAGTTATAGCCTGGTAGTGCAAGGGTGCTCTCTGGAGCCTTGAACCAGGTCTCAGTCACTGCACAGATATCGATGTTCTCCATTTTAAGGAGTGCCTTGAGTGAGTGCATTTTGAAATTTAGACTTCTAGCATTGAGTAGCATTACCCTCAGTTTTTGCTTACCTGTTCTTTTATGGTGGTGAATTTGTTACTTAAACCCTGCCTAAAAAAGGCACTATAGGGGCAGCAAGAGCCTTAGCCAGTATCTGGAATCCTAGGGGCGACAGGTGCAGGCCATCTGTGGCAAAGCATCGTGGTCTGTCGACCATGTCATCCCAAGCAGACAGATACTGGATCCCCTTTGAATGACACCAGAAGCTTAGCCAATTGTTGAAATCAATCATTTTGTCTTTGTACTGTGGTATCATTCTGGACGAAGGCAGAATGCTACTCAGGGCTAGGGTCATACCTGCCTGGGCTACAAGATCACAGAGCTCTTCCATGTCTCTTTTCATGTAGTCCAGGGAGGTACGTCTCAGGTCATTCACACCAACATGGACAATGACAGAGTCATATTTGTACTTGTTGTGGAGTGACCTGAGTGTGTGGGTTATGTGGTGGATCCTGGCACTCGACAGGCAGCTGACAGTAACCTTCGACTGGTTTAGCCTGGTGAGTGGGACATCAGTGTGCCTGGCTATAGAGTCACCTATGACTAGTGTTTTGGGTATGTTGTTTTGCCTTATTGGCTGTGTTTGAGTGGCACACTGAATCTGTAGGCTATGTGTCATTTGGGTTGTGTTGGGGGATGGAGGTTGCTTGTGTTTCTGCTTTGGAGGTCTTTGTTGCTTAGGCAGATTATTATTGAGAGCCTCCGCAAATGTTTTTGAGTTTCTATGTGTGGATTTTGGTGGTGTAGACGTAGTGAAACTATGTGATGAGTGTGGTGTGGTGCAAATGTTTACCTTCTCCTCATGACTGTCAGGTTCAGTCTTGGTTGGTGAGAGCGTTACCTGCAGTTTGGCTAAATAAGTGCATCTCTCACAGGTTGTAGTGTTGGCTGGTAGGAGGAGAGGATTGTCTGTGTACATGAGGCAATTTCTACATTGCCTCAAGATGCCCAGATTCATCAGATAGACAGGGGAGAACACTGGGAGCTCATGTAAAAGCACTCTTAATGTCAATCAGTTTGAGAGTAGTGCACACACTGTACTCATCACACACAGTTCAAAGCAAACACATAGGCCCACATCAAAACTCCAAAATCCTCCCAGATGAAATACACATAACAAATAGCCTCAGCAGCCCTCAATGCACTCTTTCAAAACAGTACCCACTTTAACACATATGGTCACATTTCATGGATCCTCTACTTCGAAGCCCATAAGGCAAGCCACCACACAATCCAATAATCTGGTCATTGGACACTCATTCTGAGGCATACTTCTGTCCCTCTCACCAGAGTGAGCAAGGGGAAAGTCACAATCAGTTGCTTATAAGGGGCCAGGATCTGCCACATTATACATGCACTCAGGTCATTGGACCACAATTAACACTTTGACTCAGTCATAGTCCATGTGGATGCAAATGAACTCAGAAGTACCTCCCTAGACTATGTGAAGAGAGACATCATGGAGCTCTTAGAATATGTTCAGGCTGGTATGAGGCCCTATTTCACCTTCTCCAAGGATGATGTCTCAATATGATCAGAAGATGGCCAATTTAAATAACTGGCTTATTTCTAGTGCCATTCAATGTGGGTATGGTATTTGTCATCATGGAAGGAGATGGTCAACAGCCCACACTACTTTGCCGAGGATGTCTGCACCTCTCCCTCTAGGATTTTGAATATTATCTAAACCATTGTCCTCTTTACAGTGCCTTTTTAAGCAATGCCAAACTGAAAGTACTTCTGACAAAGCAAATAAAAAACAAGAAAATCTAAAGGTGTTATTTCAAAATGCAAGAAGGCTAAACAAGAACTGCACTCCATACAAGCTCTCATCACCATAGAGAAGGCTGTCATCTGTGCAGTCACTGACACATGGTCAAAGCCATGGACAGCATATCAGCAGTGCAAGGCTTTAATGGCTTCCACAGATTTATACCAACTATTATACAGACAGGGATTAAAAGTGGAAGTGTATTGATTTATATCAAAAATAAATATACCTTAAAGCTAGTCAAATGGGATGATGCATTTGATCTTCTCCACATTCAGAATGCCATAGGAAAGTGACATCCCACTTCTTTGCAAGTTAGGTTCCCCTCTATGACCCAGGAAAATGATAACATGTATTTAAGTTTATTGGACACACTCTCCATCCAACCCAATACCATATTCATGAGTGACTTTAATTA
The DNA here is from genome assembly GCF_019279795.1 of Protopterus annectens. NCBI lineage: Eukaryota > Metazoa > Chordata > Ceratodontiformes > Protopteridae > Protopterus > Protopterus annectens. The sequence goes on from NC_056726.1 coordinate 1,255,295,358, forward strand.
TTCCACTATTAACTAGAAATCATATACAACACCAAATGTACAGGCACCAAGATTGCTGGATTTTGTAAACACAAACTCCCTAGACCAGATTGTCCAAACACCAACCAGGGGTGCAAACATATTGGATCTGTTCCTCATTAATACTGGACAGTGTTGCACACTCCCTAGTGCAATGTCTTCTCTGGTAAGGTCACAGTAAAAAATTAAAAATAAAACTGTGAACCCCAGCTAATCCTGCACTGTTCAGGAAATACTTTAAGTCTAACTTCCTATTATTAAATAACAACCTGGCAAAAATCCAAGCCCCCATAAACCCTGAGAACATTGCTACATGGAACTGTTCACAGAATCTCTATACAAGTATGTTAATATCTGCATAGATGCAGCAGTACACATCAGGATGAAGTACTGAACTAACTCAAAAAAAAAAATAAATAAATAAACAAGCCACCCTGGTAGAATCACAACATCAATAGGCTGTACAACAGATGGAAGAAAATCATGGGACAAATGGGATGTGTATTACCCAACAGGATAAAAGCAGTCTCATCAACCTAAACAAACAACTCAGAGGGCAAATAAAGTCGACCAAAGCCAAATTTGAGGTAAATATGGCCTCCCAGGCCAAGGAACACCACAGGGCATTCTTTAGCTATGTCTAGAACCTCATGAGCAGTACACAATTGTTTACAGAGTTCATTGTTAATGGAACCATATACTGAGCCAGAAAGTATAGGAAATATATCAGCTGACAAATTCAGCTTTAACTTCACCCCTCTGTCCCCCTCAACTTCCCCTCAGGAAATATGAAATATAACTATCCTACTATCTCTAAGCAACAGGTCCTCAATGCTCTCTCTAAGGCCATGACCACTGTATTGATGGGCCCAGACAATATCCAAGGATGCCTTCTAAATAGCATGAAGCATGACCTATCAGACCCTCTGAATTTGCTATTTAATCATAGCCTCTGAACATCAACTGTCATCCCTCAACACAAATGTGGACCATCTACATACCTTGGAGTCCCTCTGAATTTGTTATTTAATCATAGCCTCCAGACAGGCTTCATGCCTCACAAATAGAGAACACTGACTGTCATCCCTCTTCAGAAAGGTGGGCAATGTACAGACCCTGGAAAGTACAGATGCATAAGTTTCACAAGTCTCATACGCAAAGCCATAGAAAAAATTATCATGGAAATGATCAATAATGACACTGGCTCCAACCCAGTTTGATTTTGTCAAGGGCAGGTCATGACTACTCAACCTGGTTGACTTCTTTTGAAAGGTCACCAAAGCAATGGATGAGGACAAAATGGTACACACTGCCAACCTTGACCTGGCCAAAGCATTTGACACAATTGTTGATAAACTCAAGAGATTTGAATTAATGTCTCCCAGTGGATAGCCAGCTGGCTCACAAACAAGATTCTGTCAGGTAGAATTGGGGAGTCCATCTCTAGAAAGAAGCCATTTCCAAGCAGGGTCCCTCAGGGATCAGTCCTGGAACCACTCCTTTTTGGCATTTATTTCTCTGACATCAAGGCCAATGTCAAGGGCCTCTGTCATTAGGAGCAGCTGCCGAATCCCCCGCTGACACTAATGTTCTCCAGAAAGGATTGTCACAGACAAATAACTTGTGTCAGAGTGATGGACTAATACTAAATGTCAAGAAATGCATAATAGTATCCTTCAGGAAGTCATCTACCCCTGGTAACTATCATATTGACAACACTCCCCTTAGAGTTTATCCAGTAGTCAGGGACTTAGGGACACACATAGACAGTAATCTAGCCTTTGACCATCTCGTGTCTACAGTAGTGAGGAAACCATTCTATGTTGTTGAACTTATAAGCAAAGGTATGGCATCTAGGTCCAAGGAAGTAATTGTTCCATTATAATCAGCATTCATCAGACCTAGCATTGAGTAGAATACCCCTGTGGTATGTATTTATCCAGGCCCATCCAACAACTGGAATGTCCACAGAGACCAAAATATACAGGGTTTAAGTAACATGTCCTAAGTAGACTGCCTCAAAACCCTTTCCCTGTATTCTGTCTCCTACAGGCTGTTGAGGAGAGATCTATGACCAGTATATAAGGCATTGTCAGACCCTACCCTGATGAACCTTCTGCATTGCCCCAAAAAACAGCACCATAGTTCCCCATTCTAAAGACTTAAACCTTGCCTGTGCTATACATAGGACCTGCTGGAGAGACAGGTATGTATCCTAGAAACTATCCCTTCTCTGGAACAGCGTCCCTATCCATGTAAAGAAGAGCTCCTCCCTAACCCAATTCAAGTGTAACTTGGACAATTGGATAGGGAGAAAGAAATTCATCCCTGATTTGGCACCTGTCTGTAATGGACACAGGCATCATGACAATGGTTCATCTCCCATTCCCCTGCTTGTAAACGTTTCATCTCCAAAGCCCCTTCGTACACTTTTCAACAGTAAAAGAACTTGTCAGAGATTAGGTATGTGTAGCTAGGCTTAAAAATCCCCTAGCAATCATTAGCCTAAATACACATCTTTGAACCTATGACTCTATGAACATTGCTATACTTGGGATGGCCTGTACCTATCCCCTTTATGCTTCTGAATACTGGCAAAAACTTTATCTGTTCCCATAATGCCATTTTTTAGGCAATATCAAATGGACAAAGTTACATACAGAGCAAAATCAACTCAACTGAACCTCAAGGTATTACTGATCAGTACCACGAACCTAAAAAAAAAACTACAGTCATGCTCACACTTTAGAATATAGACATCTGTGTAGTTATCAAGACATGATGGGGGTGAAACAGCCAATCATTGTTAAGCCTGTACTATTTAAACATAATTTAAACATAATTTTCATGATCATTGGGTTATTCTGACAAAGTCAACTGGCACTGACGAAAGCGCTTAATTTTATACTTGGAATAAATTGTATCTTGTGGACTCACAACAGTAGTGCTCTTTTTTTGTTTCATTTGTGGTATTTGAGCACTGTTGTACCACCTTTTCGGTTTTGTTGTCTGGTTTCTGGTGCTGGTTGTTATGGAGTCCCCAGAAACTTTGAATTTGTCACCTATTTCTGAATCTGGGCAAAACGCTGAACTACTACTTATTAAAAAAGATGTAGCGCAACTCAAAGGGGAGCTTACTCGTTTAATTGAACTGCTCTCCCAGTCTCGTTCTAGCAACACTAATTCCTTTGCATCTTTTGATACTTGTAAGGAGGACAAGGAGCATTCCATTATGGTGACTACTAACTGCAGTCCTAATTTTTCATCATACCACCTTAAGAAACGTGGTGATGCCATCATGACGGCTCAGGTACACTATGGCGAGCCTGAATAGCATCCTTTCAGTGATGGTAAGCAAGTTACTGAAGCTGGAAACATTACAGCTTCATTTTTGCCTACAAGTACTGGTAGGTCAAATTGTGCGGTGCACTTTGGAGCCAAGATCGACAATATTACGACTAACACTCCAAACACAACACGCCGAAGTGAGTGCCAAAACAACAGCTTAAATAAAGGTATGACTGTTTCTAACACAGATACTGTAAAGTCTACTGCCCGTTTTAAGGGAAATTTTCATTCTAACAGCAGGGACAATACTTCTTATGAAGTGAATGCTAATTCAGTATGTGCATGTAAAAATTCTGCTGCTACTAAAGTAAATGTTTGTGTTAAACCAAAGGAACATTATGGTGCATTGGTTCAAAAACATTTTTCTTTTTCTAACACAACTAGTATTGCTAAAACTTCTTTCAATGGAAAAGACAATGGTTACAACAGTTAAAAATATTTGAAAGAGATGATTTATACCTTTAAGAAAAGACTTTTTAAATACAAGATGTGCCAAATTGAAATATGTCATCTGAATGAATGTATTAAAAAGAAAGTAGTGCCACAAGGTTTAAGAGTATTTAAATTCCCTTTTGGAATTTATTGCAATACAGAAATTGTTAATGTGTTCACCACTATGTTTGATAGGTGGGGATTTGAACTGCTTACTAAGAGTGTGTTCTATTATGAGCAAATAGAAGGAAGGTTGCACAAAGAAGTTAATGCCCTTAATGAAATGATTTTCAATGACTTATTATTTGCACAGTATGAAGGTTTTTATAACAATGTGATAAATAGGGTTGATAAGAAATGTGATAACATTTTTAACAAGAAACTTAAAAAACTAGACAGAGATTGTAAGCAGGACAAATACTGTAAGGTGTATCCTATTGATAAATTATTTTTTAGTGACAATGACAAAGCTGATTGTTTTTCTACAATACAAAATTGTGAAGTTGATTTAGATCATGTGGATTTGGAATTAACAGGAGAGGAGGAACACTTTATTGAGGGAGAAGGTAGTAACCGGTTAGATTATCAGGATTTTCCCCTTCCAAGAAGCTCAGAAAGAATAACGAGTCACAAACAAGTGAATTATCAAACTTACAGCAATGTAGCACAACAGTACAGAGGTCCTCCCAGATGGTAGGAAATTTAGTCCCAGTTATACAAGTTAGTAATGTCCAGCACACTTTAAATGGTTTTCATATTTACAATTACACCGATAGGGTTATTTCACAAGAATATTTTTCCCTATTTTCAAAGGGATTTAAATTTGTACTTACAAAAATCCCGGATATAGCTGATACATTGGTTGATGTGCAACTTTATTTGAGAAAAATAAATTTAAAATTAATGTATTCTAATAAGGAAGAATGTGATACCATCATGTGTTCCACTACAACATTTTGAAAAAGTAGTGTATACAATCCTCCCCAACATCCACTCATTATTACATTTGAGAAGGTTATTAAGGAAAATATTTATAAAATATGGGGTAATCAAAGAAGAATATTCTCAAATCTTAGTATAAATGAGAGTAAATTACTAAAAAACTTAAGGGAGGATAGAAGTATACGTGTTATGACACCTGATAAGGGTGGTGGAATTATTTTATGCAATTGTGATGATTACACAAATATTATGCAAACTATTCTATTCAATGTTGAAAATTATTCCACATGTTCTAGGAATGAAATACACATTTCTTATCATAGGATAGATAGTTTTTTATATGAGTATGTCATGGATCAGAGGATTCCTAAGGCGGATTATGATTTTCTCCTGAATTTGCACCCCAAAATTCCTGTCATCTTCGGTATACCGAAAGTACATAAAAATATTGAAAACTCACCTTTTAGGCCCATTGTGGCAGCTGCTGGTTGAAAAACATACAATTTAGCTGTTTACGTGGATAGAAAAATTCAACATGTGGTTGAACAATTCCAACATTTGGTCAAAGATTCCTGAGATTTTTTAGGACGATTAAAAAGTGACCTGTGATATGCTGATTCTTTCCTTATGACCATTGATGTACAAGACTTGTTTTCCTGTATTCCTAAACAAGAAGCGTTACATTTCTTTGAAGAAATACTTTATACTTCTTCGAACCTGCACCCTGATGAGATTAGTTTAGTTTGTGAACTCATGGGACTCATTTTGGAAAACAACTACATATATTTTGAGGGTGAATACTTCCAGCAAGTCAAGGGTGTAGCAATGGGAGCAGCTTGTGCTCCAACATATGCTAACTTGGTCTTGCTGGGTTGGGAAAGAGAACATGTTTTTAAAAGTGAGTTCTTTTCTAAGGTTGCATTTTATTGCAGGTTTTTGGATGATATTTTTATTTTATGGAAGGTATCGTCTGAATCCATTCCAGTGTTCATTCAATACCTAAACTAAACTACCAACTTTCTAAAATTTACATTTGATTTTCATAAACAAGAAATCCCTTACTTGGATACTAAAATAATTAAGGACCATGAAAAGTTTATATCTAAAATCTATCGTAAAATAACGTTTTGTAATAGTTATTTACATTTTGATAGTCATCACCCAATGTCACAAAAGAAAAGTATTATCAAGGGACAAGCAATCAGGGTTGCCAGAATGACGTCTTTAAAACAGGATGTCATTCAGGAATTTATTTGCCTAAAAGACATGTTCCTTCAGAGAGGTTACCCTGGTGACTTTATTGATGCAATACTTAGTGGAGTATTAAGTGACTGGGGTAAAAAATATATTCCATTATTAGGTAGAGGTTTGAATAAAATGAACAATACAGGAACAACTATTGAGACTGTGAACAAAGTTGATTTTCAACAAGCATTTATTGTTGAATATAGTCCTTTATACCAGCAGGTTAAGGAAACACTTAATAAAAATTAGAGCATTTTCAAAACTAATAACGAAATCTTTCAAGTTTTAGGCGAGAAGCCTGTATTCTCAACCAAGATTGGCCCTAACTTAAAAACAATCTTGGAAAATAAAAATAAAAATCAAGGTGAAGATGTAAATTTAAATGGTAGTAGACCATGTGGTAGGTGTGCTTACTGTTCTTACATTCTACAAGACAACTTTATTTCTTTAGATAACAAAAATAAGAGTATAGTCTAAGAAGAGGCAACTGCTATTCAAGTAAATTGGTGTACATCGCTAGGTGCAATACTTGTACAGCTTTTTACATTGGGAAGACAGAAAGGCTATTTAAAACTAGAATATATGAACATCTATATGATATAAAGAATAAAAAGGAAACCAATGCCTTGTATAAGCATAGTACCCAATGTGTGGATTACAGTGGTTTCGAATTTGCCATAATAGATTTAGTGAATATTGAAGTCAGGGGTGGAGACTGGCAAAATGCTTTATACAAGAAAGAACTGTAATGGCAACTAGACTAGCTGCAAACTTCCCCCTGGGGTTAAATGATTATTTAACTATATTACCTATATTGAAAGAAAAGGCAGGACATGGTTAAATGTCTTAAAATGGTTTGAATGAGAATATGCACATATATACATAAATGCACCCGAATATTTGCTGTTGTATTTTTAATTTATGCTAATTTTATTGAATATTTTCTTTGTGTAAAACTGTTTAATACAAATATGAATTTTTTTTAAAACAGCATTTTTTTGCACTAGCCTTGAATATCCTGTAATGAACCTTTTAAAACATGTTTTATAACTGGGGGTGAAACAGCCAATCATTGTTAAGCCTGTACTATTTAAACATAATTTTTATGATCGCTGGGTTATTCTGATGAAGTCAACTGACATTGATGAAAGCACTTAATTTTGTACCTGCAATAAATTGTATCTTGTGGACTCAAAACAGTACTGCTCTTTTTTTGTTTCATTTGTGGTATTTGAGCACTATTACACCACCTTTTCGGTTTTTTGAACCTTCTTCATATCCCCAAAAAACAGCACCATAGTTCCCCATTCTAAAGACTTAAACCTTGCCTGTGCTATACATAGGACCTGCTGGAGAGACAGGTATGTATCCCAGAAACTATCCCTTCTCTGGAACAGCCTCCCCATCCATGTAAAGAAGAGCTCCTCTGTAAACCAATTCAAGTGTAACTTGGACAATTGGATAGGGAGAAAGAAATTCATCCCTGATTTGGCACCTGCCTGTAATGGACACAGGCAGTATGACAATGGTTCATCTCCCATTCCCCTGCTTGTAAACGTTTCATCTCCAAAGCCCCTTCGTACACTTTTCAACAGTAACAGAACTTGTCAGAGATTAGGTATGTGTAGCTAGGCTTAAAAATCCCCTAGCCATCATTAGCCTAAATACACATCTTTGAACCTATGACTCTATGAACATTGCTATACTAGGGATGGCCTGTACCTATCCCCTTTATGCTTCTGAATACTGGCAAAAACTTTATCCGTTCCCATAATGCCCTTTTTAGGCAATATCAAATGGACAAAGTTACATACAGAGCAAAATCAACTCAACTGAACCTCAAGGTATTACTGATTAGTACCACGAACCTAAAAAAAAAACTACAGTCATGTTCACACTTTAGAATATAGACATCTGTGTAGTTACCAAGACATGATGCGGGTGAAACAGCCAATCATTGTTAAGCCTGTACTATTTAAACATAATTTAAACATAATTTTCATGATCATTGGGTTATTCTGACGAAGTCAACTGGCACTGACGAAAGCGCTTAATTTTATACTTGGAATAAATTGCATCTTGTGGACTCACAACAGTAGTGCTCTTTTTTTGTTTCATTTGTGGTATTTGAGCACTGTTGCACCACCTTTTCGGTTTTGTTGTCTGGTTTCTGGTGCTGGTTGTTATGGAGTCCCCAGAAACTTTGAATCTGTCACCTATTTCTGAACCTGGGCAAAATGCTGAACTACTACTTATTAAAAAAGATGTAGTGGAACTCAAAGGGGAGCTTACTCGTTTAATTGAACTGCTCTCCCAGTCTCGTTCTAGCAACACTAATTCCTTTGCATCTTTTGATACTTGTAAGGAGGACAAGGAGCATTCCATTATGGTGACTACTAACTGCAGTCCTAATTTTTCATCATACCACCTTAAGAAACGTGGTGATGCCATCACGACGGCTCAGGTACACTATGGCGAGCCTGAATAGCATCCTTTCAGTGATGGTAAGCAAGTTACTGAAGCTGGAAACATTACAGCTTCTTTTTTGCCTACAAGTACTGGTAGGTCAAATTGTGCGGTGCACTTTGGAGCCAAGATCGACAATATTACGACTAATACTCCAAACACAACACGCCGAAGTGAGTGCCAAAACGACAGCTTAAATAAAGGTATGACTGTTTCTAACACAGATACTGTAAAGTCTACTGCCCGTTTTAAGGGGAATTTTCATTCTAACAGCAGGGACAATACTTCTAATGAAGTGAATGCTAATTCAGTATGTGCATGTAAAAATTCTGCTGCTACTAAAGTAAATATTTGTGTTAACAAACCAAAGGAGTATTATGGTGCATTGGTTCAAAAACATTTTTCTTTTTCTAACACAACTAGTATTGCTAAAACTTCTTTCAATGGAAAAGACAATGGTTACAACAGTTAAAAATATTTGAAAGAGATGATTTATACCTTTGAGAAAAGACTGTTTAAATACAAGATGTGCTAAATTGAAATATGTTTCTGAATGAATGTATTAAAAAGAAAGTAGTGCCACAAGGTTTAAGAGTATTTAAATTCCCTTTTGGAATTTATTACAATACAGAAATTGTTAATGTGCTCACCACTATGTTTGATAGGTGGGGATTTGAACTGCTTACTAAGAGTGTGTTCTATTATGAGCAAATGGAAGAAAGGTTGCACAAAGAAGTTAATGACCTTAATGAAATGATTTTCAATGACTTATTATTTGCACAGTATGAAGGTTTTTATAACAAGGTGATAAGTAGGGTTGATAAGAAATGTGATAACATTTTTAACAAGAAAGTTAAAAAACTAGACAGAGATTGTAAGCAGGACAAATACTGTAAGGTGTATCCTATTGATAAATTCATTTTTAGTGACAATGACAAAGCTGATTGTTTTTCTACAATACAAAATTGTGAAGTTGATTTAGATCATGTGGATTTGGAATTAACAGGAGAGGAGGAACACTTTATTGAGGGAGAAGGTAGTAACCGGTTAGATTATCAGGATTTTCCCCTTCCAAGAAGCTCAGAAAGAATAACGAGTCACAAACAAGTGAATTATCAAACTTACAGCAATGTAGCACAACAGTACAGAGGTCCTCCCAGATGGTAGGAAATTTAGTCCCAGTTATACAAGTTAGTAATGTCCAGCACACTTTAAATGGTTTTCATATTTACAATTACACCGATAGGGTTATTTCACAAGAATATTTTTCCCTATTTTCTAAGGGATTTAAATTTGTACTTACAAAAATCCCGGATATAGCTGATACATTGGTTGATGTGCAACTTTATTTGAGAAAAATAAATTTAAAATTAATGTATTCTAATAAGGAAGAATGTGATACCACCATGTGTTCCACTACAACATTTTGAAAATGTAGTGTGTACAATCCTCCCCTACATCCACTCATTATTACATTTGAGAAGGTTATTAAGGAAAATATTTATTTATAAAATATGGGGTAATCAAAGAATATTCTCAAATCTTAGTATAAATGAGAGTAAATTACTAAAAAACTTAAGGGAGGATAGAAGTATACGTGTTATGACACCTGATAAGGGTGGTGGAATTATTTTATACAATTGTGATGATTACACAAATACTATGCAAACTATTCTATTCAATGTTGAAAATTATTCCACATGTTCTAGGAATGAAATACACATTTCTTATCATAGGATAGATAGTTTTTTATATGAGTATGTCATGGATCAGAGGATTTCTAAGGCGGATTATGATTTTCTCCTGAATTTGCACCCCAAAATTCCTGTCATCTTCGGTATACCGAAAGTACATAAAAATATTGAAAACCCACCTTTTAGGCCCATTGTCGCAGCTGCTGGTTGAAAAACATACAGTTTAGCTGTTTACATGGATAGAAAAATTAAACATGTGGTTGAACAATTCCAACATTTGGTCAAAGATTCCTGGGATTTTTTAGGAGGATTAAAAAGTGACCTGTGATGTGCTGATTCTTTCCTTTTGACCATTGATGTACAAGACTTGTTTTCCTGTATTCCCAAACAAGAAGGGTTACATTTCTTTGAAGAAATACTTTATACTTCTTCGAACCTGCACCCTGATGAGATTAGTTTAGTTTGTGAACTCATGGGACTCATTTTGGAAAACAACTACATATATTTTGAGGGTGAATACTTCCAGCAAGTCAAGGGTGTAGCAATGGGAGCAGCTTGTGCTCCAACATATGCTAACTTGGTCTTGCTGGGTTGGGAAAGAGAACATGTTTTTAAAAGTGAGTTCTTTTCTAAGGTTGCATTTTATTGCAGGTTTTTGGATGATATTTTTATTTTATGGAAGGTATCGTCTGAATCCATTCCAGTGTTCATTCAATACCTAAACTAAACTACCAACTTTCTAAAATTTACATTTGATTTTCATAAACAAGAAATCCCTTACTTGGATACTAAAATAATTAAGGACCATGAAAAGTTTATATCTAAAATCTATCGTAAAAAAAAACGTTTTGTAATAGTTATTTACATTTTGATAGTCATCACCCAATGTCACAAAAGAAAAGTATTATCAAGGGACAAGCAATCAGGGTTGCCAGAATGACGTCTTTAAAACAGGATGTCATTCAGGAATTTATTTGCCTAAAAGACATGTTCCTTCAGAGAGGTTACCCTGGTGACTTTATTGATGCAATACTTAGTGGAGTATTAAGTGACTGGGGTAAAAAATATATTCCATTATTAGGTAGAGGTTTGAATAAAATGAACAATACAGGAACAACTATTGAGACTGTGAACAAAGTTGATTTTCAACAAGCATTTATTGTTGAATATAGTCCTTTATACCAGCAGGTTAAGGAAACACTTAATAAAAATTAGAGCATTTTCAAAACTAATAACGAAATCTTTCAAGTTTTAGGCGAGAAGCCTGTATTCTCAATCAAGATTGGCCCTAACTTAAAAACAATCTTGGAAAATAAAAATAAAAATCAAGGTGAAGATGTAAATTTAAATGGTAGTAGACCATGTGGTAGGTGTGCTTACTGTTCTTACATTCTACAAGACAACTTTATTTCTTTAGATAACAAAAATAAAAGTATAGTCTAAGAAGAGGCAACTGCTATTCAAGTAAATTAGTGTACATCGCTAGGTGCAATACTTGTACAGCTTTTTACATTGGGAAGACAGAAAGGCTATTTAAAACTAGAATATATGAACATCTATACGATATAAAGAATAAAAAGGAAACCAATGCCTTGTATAAGCATAGTACCCAATGTGTGGATTACAGTGGTTTCAAATTTGCCATAATAGATTTAGTGAATATTGAAGTCAGGGGTGGAGACTGGCAAAATGCTTTATACAAGAAAGAACTGTTATGGCAACTAGACTAGCTGCAAACTTCCCCCTGGGGTTAAATGATTATTTAACTATATTACCTATATTGAAAGAAAAGGCAGGACATGGTTAAATGTCTTAAACTGGTTGAATGAGAATATGCACATATATACATAAATGCACCCTAATATTTGCTGTTGTATTTTTAATTTATGCTAATTTTATTGAATATTTTCTTTGTGTAAAACTGTTTAATACAAATATGAATTTTTTTTAAAACAGCATTTTTTTGCACTAGCCTTGAATATCCTGTAATGAACCTTTTAAAACATGTTTTATAACTGGGGGTGAAACAGCCAATCATTGTTAAGCCTGTACTATTTAAACATAATTTTTATGATCGCTGGGTTATTCTGACGAAGTCAACTGACATTGATGAAAGCACTTAATTTTATACCTGGAATAAATTGTATCTTGTGGACTCAAAACAGTACTGCTCTTTTTTTGTTTCATTTGTGATATTTGAGCACTATTACACCACCTTTTCGGTTTTTTGAACCTTCTTCATATCCCCAAAAAACAGCACCATAGTTCCCCATTCTAAAGACTTAAACCTTGCCTGTGCTATACATAGGACCTGCTGGAGAGACAGGTATGTATCCCAGAAACTATCCCTTCTCTGGAACAGCCTCCCCATCCATGTAAAGAAGAGCTCCTCCGTAAACCAATTCAAGTGTAACTTGGACAATTGGATAGGGAGAAAGAAATTCATCCCTGATTTGGTACCTGCCTGTAATGGACACAGGCAGTATGACAATGGTTCATCTCCCATTCCCCTGCTTGTAAACGTTTCATCTCCAAAGCCCCTTCGTACACTTTTCAACAGTAACAGAACTTGTCAGAGATTAGGTATGTGTAGCTAGGCTTAAAAATCCCCTAGCCATCATTAGCCTAAATACACATCTTTGAACCTATGACTCTATGAACATTGCTATACTAGGGATGGCCTGTACCTATCCCCTTTATGCTTCTGAATACTGGCAAAAACTTTATCCGTTCCCATAATGCCCTTTTTTAGGCAATATCAAATGGACAAAGTTACATACAGAGCAAAATCAACTCAACTGAACCTCAAGGTATTACTGATCAGTACCACGAACCTAAAAAAAAACTACAGTCATGTTCACACTTTAGAATATAGACATCTGTGTAGTTACCAAGACATGATGCGGGTGAAACAGCCAATCATTGTTAAGCCTGTACTATTTAAACATAATTTAAACATAATTTTCATGATCATTGGGTTATTCTGACGAAGTCAACTGGCACTGATGAAAGCGCTTAATTTTATACTTGGAATAAATTGCATCTTGTGGACTCACAACAGTAGTGCTCTTTTTTTGGTTCATTTGTGGTATTTGAGCACTGTTGTACCACCTTTTCGGTTTTGTTGTCTGGTTTCTGGTGCTGGTTGTTATGGAGTCCCCAGAAACTTTGAATCTGTCACCTATTTCTGAACCTGGGCAAAATGCTGAACTACTACTTATTAAAAAAGATGTAGTGGAACTCAAAGGGGAGCTTACTCGTTTAATTGAACTGCTCTCCCAGTCTCGTTCTAGCAACACTAATTCCTTTGCATCTTTTGATACTTGTAAGGAGGACAAGGAGCATTCCATTATGGTGACTACTAACTGCAGTCCTAATTTTTCATCATACCACCTTAAGAAACGTGGTGATGCCATCACGATGGCTCAGGTACACTATGGCGAGCCTGAATAGCATCCTTTCAGTGATGGTAAGCAAGTTACTGAAGCTGGAAACATTACAGCTTCTTTTTTGCCTACAAGTACTGGTAGGTCAAATTGTGCGGTGCACTTTGGAGCCAAGATCGACAATATTACGACTAATATTCCAAACACAACACGCCGAAGTGAGTGCCAAAACGACAGCTTAAATAAAGGTATGACTGTTTCTAACAGAGATACTGTAAAGTCTACTGCCCGTTTTAAGGGAAATTTTCATTCTAACAGCAGGGACAATACTTCTAATGAAGTGAATGCTAATTCAGTATGTGCATGTAAAAATTCTGCTGCTACTAAAGTAAATGTTTGTGTTAACAAACCAAAGGAGCATTATGGTGCATTGGTTCAAAAACATTTTTCTTTTTCTAACACAACTAGTATTGCTAAAACTTCTTTCAATGGAAAAGACAATGGTTACAACAGTTAAAAATATTTGAAAGAGATGATTTATACCTTTGAGAAAAGACTGTTTAAATACAAGATGTGCCAAATTGAAATATGTTTCTGAATGAATGTATTAAAAAGAAAGTAGTGCCACAAGGTTTAAGAGTATTTAAATTCCCTTTTGGAATTTATTACAATACAGAAATTGTTAATGTGTTCACCACTATGTTTGATAGGTGGGGATTTGAACTGCTTACTAAGAGTGTGTTCTATTATGAGCAAATGGAAGAAAGGTTGCACAAAGAAGTTAATGACCTTAATGAAATGATTTTCAATGACTTATTATTTGCACAGTATGAAGGTTGTTATAACAAGGTGATAAGTAGGGTTGATAAGAAATGTGATAACATTTTTAACAAGAAAGTTAAAAAACTAGACAGAGATTGTAAGCAGGACAAATACTGTAAGGTGTATCCTATTGATAAATTCATTTTTAGTGACAATGACAAAGCTGATTGTTTTTCTACAATACAAAATTGTGAAGTTGATTTAGATCATGTGGATTTGGGATTAACAGGAGAGGAGGAACACTTTATTGAGGGAGAAGGTAGTAACCGGTTAGATTATCAGGATTTTCCCCTTCCAAGAAGCTCAGAAAGAATAATGAGTCACAAACAAGTGAATTATCAAACTTACAGCAATGTAGCACAACAGTACAGAGGTCCTCCCAGATGGTAGGAAATTTAGTCCCAGTTATACAAGTTAGTAATGTCCAGCACACTTTAAATGGTTTTCATATTTACAATTACACCGATAGGGTTATTTCACAAGAATATTTTTCCCTTTTTTCTAAGGGATTTAAATTTGTACTTACAAAAATCCCGGATATAGCTGATACATTGGTTGATGTGCAACTTTATTTGAGAAAAATAAATTTAAAATTAATGTATTCTAATAAGGAAGAATGTGATACCACCATGTGTTCCACTACAACATTTTGAAAATGTAGTGTGTACAATCCTCCCTACATCCACTCATTATTACATTTGAGAAGGTTATTAAGGAAAATATTTATTTATAAAATATGGGGTAATCAAAGAATATTCTCAAATCTTAGTATAAATGAGAGTAAATTACTAAAAAACTTAAGGGAGGATAGAAGTATACGTGTTATGACACCTGATAAGGGTGGTGGAATTATTTTATACAATTGTGATGATTACACAAATACTATGCAAACTATTCTATTCAATGTTGAAAATTATTCCACATGTTCTAGGAATGAAATACACATTTCTTATCATAGGATAGATAGTTTTTTATATGAGTATGTCATGGATCAGAGGATTTCTAAGGCAGATTATGATTTTCTCCTGAATTTGCACCCCAAAATTCCTGTCATCTTCGGTATACCGAAAGTACATAAAAATATTGAAAACCCACCTTTTAGGCCCATTGTCGCAGCTGCTGGTTGAAAAACATACAATTTAGCTGTTTACATGGATAGAAAAATTAAACATGTGGTTGAACAATTCCAACATTTGGTCAAAGATTCCTGGGATTTTTTAGGAGGATTAAAAAGTGACCTGTGATGTGCTGATTCTTTCCTTTTGACCATTGATGTACAAGACGTGTTTTCCTGTATTCCCAAACAAGAAGGGTTAAATTTCTTTGAAGAAATACTTTATACTTCTTCGAACCTGCACCCTGATGAGATTAGTTTAGTTTGTGAACTCATGGGACTCATTTTGGAAAACAACTACATATATTTTGAGGGTGAATACTTCCAGCAAGTCAAGGGTGTAGCAGTGGGAGCAGCTTGTGCTCCAACATATGCTAACTTGGTCCTGCTGGGTTGGGAAAGAGAACATGTTTTTAAAAGTGAGTTCTTTTCTAAGGTTGCATTTTATTGCAGGTTTTTGGATGATATTTTTATTTTATGGAAGGTATCGTCTGAATCCATTCCAGTATTCATTCAATACCTAAACTAAACTACCAACTTTCTAAAATTTACATTCGATTTTCATAAACAAGAAATCCCTTACTTGGATACTAAAATAATTAAGGACCATGACAAGTTTATATCTAAAATCTATCATAAAAAAAAAAAACGTTTTGTAATATTTACTTTTTGATAGTCATCACCCAATGTCACAAAAGAAAAGTATTATCAAGGGATAAGCAATCAGGGTTGCCAGAATGACATCTTTAAAACAGGATGTCATTCAGGAATTTATTTGCCTAAAAGACATGTTCCTTCAGAGAGGTTACCCTGGTGACTTTATTGATGCAATACTTAGTGGAGTATTAAGTGACTGGGGTAAAAAATATATTCCATTATTAGGTAGAGGTTTGAATAGAATGAACAATACAGGAACAACTATTGAGACTGTGAACAAAGTTGATTTTCAACAAGCATTTATTGTTCAATATAGTCCTTTATACCAGCAGGTTAAGGAAACACTTTATAAAAATTAGAGCATTTTCAAAACTAATAACGAAATCTTTCAAGTTTTAGGTGAGAAGCCTGTATTCTCAACCAAGATTGGCCCTAACTTAAAAACAATCTTGGAAAATAAAAATAAAAATCAAGGTGAACATGTAAATTTAAATGGTAGCACACCTTGTGGTAGGTGTGCTTACTGTTCTTACATTCTACAAGACAACTTTATTTCTTTAGATAACAAAAATAAGAGTATAGTCTAAGAAGAGGCAACTGCTATTCAAGTAAATTGGTGTACATCGCTAGGTGCAATACTTGTACAGCTTTTTACATTGGGAAGACAGAAAGACTATTTAAAACTAGAATATATGAACATCTATACAATATAAAGAATAAAAAGGAAACCAATGCCTTGTATAAGCATAGTACCCAATGTGTGGATTACGGAGGTTTCAGATTTGCCATAATAGATTTAGTGAATATTGAAGTTCGGGGTGGAGACTGGCAAAATGCTGTAAACAAGAAATAACTGTTATGGCAACTAAGAATAGCTGCAGACTTCCCTCTGGGGTTAAATGATTTTTTAACTATATTACCTATATTGAAAGAAAAGGCAGGACATGGTTAAATGTCTTAAACTGGTTGAATGAGAATATGCACATATATACATAAATGCACCCGAGTATTTGCTGTTGTATTTTTAGTTTATGCTAATTTTATTGAATATTTTCTTTGTGTAAAACTGTTTAATACAAATACAAGCAATTTTTTTGCACTAGCCTTGAATATCCTGTAATGAACCTTTTAAAACATGTTTTATAATTGGGGGGTGAAACAGCCAGTCATTGTTAAGCCTGTACTATTTAAACATAATTTTTATGATCGTTGGGTTATTCTGACGAAGTCAACTGGCATTGACAAAAGTGCTTAATTTTATACCTGGAATAAATTATATCTTGTAGACTCACAACAGTACTGCTCTTTTTTTGTTTCATTTGTGGTATTTGAGCACTATTACACCACCTTTTCAGTTTTTTTAACCTTCTTCATATCCCCAAAAAACAGCACCATAGTTCCCCATTCTAAAGACTTAAACCTTGCCTGTGCTATACATAGGACCTGCTTACTAATCTTTACATTAATTTAAAAAACATGCTGTTAATTAGCGCTTTAAAGAAACCAATATGGTTATCATACAATATTAAGTAGAAGGTAATCCATGGTTATTAATGGAATGTTTTTATATATATATATTCTTTCAAAGAAATAACATTTATTGCATCTTAGTTTTTTTGGAGCTAAACACAATGTACATTTTAATCACCTAGGAATTTTAAATGCTTGGTTTCTATTTTAATTAGTGTTGAAACACAGTGGTTCTAATTACTAAATTCATTGTAATGTACACTTGCAAAAGGTTTATTTTGTAGTTTTAAAAGTCCTTTGTATTTATGCTTGGGATAATGGGATTTATGTATGAAAGGGAATAGTTTCTTTAAAGCGCTAATTAACAGCACGTTTTTTAAATTAATGTAAAGATTAGTAAGGTATAAAAGGCACTTGTTGTAACAAAATGGTGTCACTTGAAAAAGCTCAGAATTTTCTGAGCGAAAGCGCTTGTGTTTAAGGCTTATTTAACTCGATTGTGTTTAAGGCTCATTTTATTGGATTAAAGCATTCTTTTTTATCGACTACTTGCTGGCTGTTCTGCTTCCTGGTTTTTTGGTTTGATTGCTTATTTGGTCCTGTGCAAACCTCGGTCACTGTTTTTTTAGCTATTGTTAACTCCCCAAGTGATGTCAACATCCTGCAGAAAGGCCTCGCTGAAACCAACGACTGGTGTCAGAACCATGGCCTTAAGCTCAATGCCAAAAAATGTGCCATCATCCCCTTTGGGAAAAATTCAGTTTCCATGAATTACCACATCAATCATAGTCCACTGAGCACAGAAGGCATTATAAGAGATTTGGGAACACAGGTTGACAGTAACCTTTCTTTTGACCACCACATTGCCACTGTGGTCAGAAAATCCTTCTATGTGGCATATCTCATTACTAAGGGTTTTGCATCCAGGCAGAAAGAGGTCATTGTCTCCCTCTACTCTTCCCTCATTAGGCCAATCATCGAGTACAATGCCCCATTTGGCATGTACCTCACTAGACACGTGCAACAACTGGAGAGGCCACAAAAGTACCTCACAAAGCTAATCTTAGGCCTTAAACAGTTGTCCTATATAGACAGACTCAAAAAACTCCAACTATTCTCTGTCTCATATCACCTACTTAGAGACAATCTCTGCTTGACTTACAAAGTAATGTCTGAGCCGGGTCTATCTTAGAAGATCAAATGTGTAGGTGATTGAACACCTAAACTTTGATCTTCTAATATGAAAGCAAAAACGGTGAACAGCCAATTTAATGCAGGGAAAGATTTCTCTTAGCCATTCACTGGATTTTGCCATTTTATGTACTGTATAGCGATCTCAGAATTAGTATATTTATTGGGGGGTGTGGGGGGCACAATCCCCCACATTGGGGGTGTGGGGGGTGAGGCCCTCCAGTTAGTTTGGATCTACAGTAATTTTTTTATTTTAGTAGCCAATGGACGTGTTTCCCTGGGACGTTCAATGTTTTTAGTTTCGATATTAGAAGAATGATGTTTAGGTGTTTGATCACCTAAACATTTGATCTTCTAATATAGACCCATCTGAGCCAGCTCTGTTAGGAATGCTACATTTGAAGAAATCCCAATCCCTCCGCACCACATGTTCCAGAAACCTCAACTTTATTACCCCAATCAACAGAACATGCCAGAGGGACAAGTTCATAACCCAGAGACTGCCCATGCTATGGAACAGACTTCCTATACATGTCAAACAGAGCACCTCACTGTCCCTCTTCAAGAGAAATCTTGATGAGTGGATGGGAAATAGAAAATTCACCCCGGAGATCACTCGAGTGACTCTGCTCGACAGAGGCACTGGGAACTAATGTTGGGCAGCACGATGCCAGGGTAATCCTATGGACTAGGCTTGTAAAGGCTCCAGGGCCATTAGCTTAGTACACACCTATGAACCTATGAATGAAAGGCAGAGAGGCTGCAGTGGAAAAAGTAGAGGACACTTTAAATTCTGATGTTGTATTCCAGCAACACTTGTTTGTGGATGATTAAACTGTAGCTTTGGTGAGACAAATGTGAAGCTGAGTTTTTCTATTACCCAGTTTAAGCACAACCTAGACAAGTGCATGGGGAATAGGAAATTTATACCAAGCCTGGCACCCATGTCACTTATGGACAGAGGTAGCTTATAAATTCCTGGACCTCAACATTCTATTTGGATTTAGGACATTGATATTCTTTCAGTAAAATTGTCTAGTCTTAGAAATGCCCCCCCCCCAGGTCATTAGCCTATTTACAGTCTATGAATCTATGAATCTGTGTTACTCACTTGATTATCAACTGGGTCATAGATTGAATGCAGTAAATCAAAATCGGGGAAGTCATCTCCACAAAGAGACTAGTCACCAGTGGAGTTGCCCAGGGCTCTGTCCTGGGATCTCGCCTTTTTGGCATCTACTTTTCTGAAGTATAAGCCAACACAAAAAGGCTCTGCCTGACTAAGGTTTCAGATAATTGCAAGCTCAGAGCAATCACTGTATCCCCAAATGAATTAGCCATTCTGCAGGAAAGTTTGTCACAAATAAAAAAATGGTGCCAAAATCATGTTCTAAAACTAAATGCCAACAAATGCATTATTCTATCCTTTGGGATTATGCCAGACTGTATGATGTAATAATTAAGGTCTTTGCCTGCCATGCACAAGGTACAAGGTTTGATCCTGACATATAGCCAATTCCTGTTTGGAGTTTGAACATTTTCACTGTGTCTCTCTTTGGGATTTCTACAGGCTCTGAGAAAGGGTTTCTAGCTCAATGGAATTGTGGGCAGTAGCACAGACTTTAGATGGTGCCCTATGGTGCAAGTGCTAAATAGACCAACTACTTTGAGTAGCTACTGTGGTCTGCAGTATCCTCAAGACAGGAGAACATAGATCACAGACTGTGTGCCATGGTATGACTAGCCACTCAACAATCTAGAAATATGGCTCTAGATGATTCAGTTGTGAGGACTAATGTCACTAAATGGGCATAGGTATTTGCCAGTGAAAAGTGGGTTTACAACCTACCTCACTCCAACCTACACCACAGACCCATGCAAACGGCGGAAGGGGTATATGTGCCACTGTTGGCTAGTGTGTGCCTGCCATAAAGCTCAGCAGCCCTGAGTCAATATGCTACTGGCTGGCAGGTGTCCAGTTGCCCAGCTTGGGTTACCTGGGATAGCTCTGGTGAGTCCAAGCTGGATGTAAAAACAATGAACCTGCCAAACATGAGCTAAGAATTGATATCCATATAGATTCACTGACAGAACAGAGCTGAAAGTAGATGGTATGATGGTAAGGAGGAGGCTGAACATCATGTGTATCCAGGAAATAAGATTGAACAGCAGTGCAGCAAAGCCACTTGGCTTGGGCTCCAGAGTCTACTATTCAGGAGGAGGACAGGCTAGAAATGGTGTGGGAAATGTGGTGAAGGAGAAGCTTCAGAAGGCAGTGAGGGATGTTGACAGAATTAGTGACAGATTCATGGCAATCAGACTCCAGCCTAATGATAGGCAGTATTCATAATCTCAGCCTAGGCCCCACAGCAGGGTTGAGATAGTGAGGAAAAGAGTCCATTCAGACAGCAGTTGCAGAACCTACTAAATAAAGCAATGATGTTACCAATGCAGCAGATTACCTGAGAATTTCAAGCAGGTTTGATTAGGCAGGTTGAAGTTTGATAAAAATAGGGGCTCTGTAGAGAAGGGTTGGGTATATGTATACTGTGGCTTTGCGTATTTTTGCATCTTCAGTTAAATAAGGCTTAATCCTCTAGATGATGCCAAGTTTTTGATATACTCTTTATTATTTTACATGGATATCAAATTTAATGTTTTGTCTACTATTAGTCCTAGAAGCCTTAATGTGTGAAACTGTTTTAGAAGTTAAGGTGAAGCTGAATTTGTTGCCATGGAATGGTATGGTAGTGATAAAGAATATATATATATATATATATATATATATATATATATATATATATATATTGGTGGGGGGGGTCAATAGCAGTTGGGAGCCATTGAGCCATGTCTCTACAGAGAGAGAAAGGACTCTTGAGAAAGCTTAGTAGCTTTTTGCTAGTTGTAGTTACAGAGATGAGCAGTGAGTAAAATGCTTACTGTATGATTAAGGTATTTTGGTTGCTTTGTGTAGGGCATTTTTATGAAAATATAAAATAGGAGTTAGTGTAGGATGGAGTCTTGGCAGAGTAAACTGGAACAGTGTGAAAGGCAGAAAAATTATCAGTAAAATGCTAAAAGAAAACAGAAAAGTTTATGGCATTATAAGAGAAAATGGATGGAAATAGATCATTTATTTATTCAATTTCTTAATGTAAATAGTGTAATAAATTATGTTAGATGACTTATAGGATATCTGTCGTGAGGGGGTAAATGCTGATATAATTTTTTTGGCAGATATATGATTTTTAAATATTACAAAAAGAAAGCAGCTGGAAGTATTATGGAATAAAAATAATATGGAACCTTGGTTTGGAAAGATATACAAGTTTAGTAATACTTATTAACAAACATGGTATTGTAATTTTAGATAATATAATACTTAAGATGGAAAGAGTTTCTACTATTGATCTAAGACATGACTGTTCTAGCAAAAATAATATTGATTTATGCATACACTTAGTATAAAAAAGAGAGAACAATTATTTGAATTGATTATGCCATATGCTTTATTTAGCAGCTATTTAATAATTTATTTATTTGCAATAAAGATAAAGTGATGAAACATATTTAAAGGTTTTGAGAAGTGATGACAGCTGGACATATGGCATTGAGTTATGACAGGTAATCTACTTTTGTCAGGGTTGTATCAAAGGCAGAGACAGATTATATAAATTATATTCAGAGACATGAAGAGAAGTGCAGTGAGAGACAATATGGACAGATTTTTCAGATCACCAATGCATATGGGCAAAAACTGGAAAAGATGAAAGTACTATAAAGCAGGGTAAAGCAAAAAAAAGATCAAATTGGTTAAATATGGAGAGGAATAGATTGGGTTCTGAAACTAAAGAGCCATGGGTAAATCATGAGACCATAATTTTATCTATATACATTGGACAGATTGCTGGTTTAAATATAAAAAGAAATATGAAAGAATGCATTGTCATGTTGAGAGGGAATGTGTAAAAGATAAAAAGAAATAATGTATAAGGGGATGGTGGAAGAGATTATTGCAGCTTTGCAAGAAATTAGTTATGTGTATTTTAAGGAAGGAGAGGAGGTTATATGAGAAAAATAGAAGGAGACTGGAAAATTTGTTAAAGAGGCAGAGCTATATGGTTCAATGGAAAAATGAAGTGGTTTCACATTTTGTGGGTAAAAAATTACAAAACAGAAGATGATAATAGAGAGGTTAAGATTGTCAGATGGTTCTGAAATAAGAAGAGAGAAAGACAGAGACCAAAAAATAAATTGTAGGATTTTTGACAAGTTTACAGAAGAAAAATGCAGTCATAAGAGACAGAGAGTGGATTGTGGGGTGTTTAAGATCAGGAAAACTTAATATTAAAGAAAGAAATGTGTTAATATTTACTGACATAAATGCTGTTTAATAAACTTCAGAGTTACTGAGACATCTTCAGTGGCATCACTGACTGCCTAGTAATCAGAGTTTAAGAGTTTTAAACAAAGGAATAATCTTGTATTAACTTGAATATGGACTAACCATAATAGCTGGAACCTCAAAGGAAAATGCCACCACCTTGCAAAACATCTCCATTAAAATCTGCAGGTTCATTCTGAACTCCCTTATTAATGAAGACCAGTACATAACTCTTGCTAAAGCTAAATGGCTCCCAGTACATTTTAAAACCAGCTTTCTACTATAATAGCTAAGTTACAATGCCATTTTCTCTTAAACATCTTCCCCTCTCACTCATGACCTTTTTTACCAAACTCCCAACATATTATCTCAGGTGTATAGATCTATATCAAAACAACCTACTAACCACCAAAACTAAATGTCACTGCAATGACCCTGCATTCTCTGTCCCAGCACAAAAACTATAGGACTCCACTCCACTTTCAAGTCAGTGACATCCAAATCTACTCTGACCTAAGACAACAGCTCAAGGAATAACTGTTTACCCCAAAGTGTAGCTGCAGTCACACAGGTCATGTTACATGAACCCTGCAGCTCTCTCTCACATATATTTATCCCTGCTTCATCTTCCTTATCCCATCTTCTCATCCCATCACTTACTGCCGCTCATGTATCCTACCTCCCTCTTATCACACTTTTCTCCTTTCAACTCCTCTTCCCTCTGCATGCCTCTCTCTATTTCTCTGTCTTCTCCTCATGGTATCCTTTCCTGCAACTATTATCATTTGCCCCCAGAGTTTTCATTTCTGCCTATAAAATGGCATGTTGCTATCTCTGTAGCATAAGTTATTTCAGTCATTATGGCTACATCTTAATAAAAAAGTTCTGATAAGCATAATATCATTTTTTCTGTCCATGCTTTGACTTTGTAAACTGCTTCTTGAACTAAATGTTGTAGCATATTTTTGCATCTGTAAATATATATATATATATATATATATATATATATATATATATATATATATATGTGTGTGTGTGTGCGTGTGTGTGTATGTGTGTGTTTTACAGCATATCCTTGAATCTGTAAATATGTTTTGATTATTTCTTATGTGATCCTATTCATGTGAGCTGTGTCTGCAAATGGTCAATTGAAATTGGCACACTGCCCTGGTAAACAAATATAAATAACTAAATAAATAAATAAAATGAAGCTTAATTCTGAAGTCATTAAATAATATGCATAATAAGCATAATTAAATTTAAAGGTATGTTGATCTAATAAACACAATTATTATTAATAATGCTTTAAGCAAACATGCTCAAAAATGTAGACATTTTAAAATGGTTATATACTTTTTTGTTTGTTTTGAAAAGGTACAACCAAACACAAAAGGGCAAAGTTGGATAACTAAATTCAAATATAAAAAATAGTATGGCAATTAAAATTAAATGCCACAAAACATAATGGCTTGAATAATAACATATCTATTTCTACCCTTTTAAATATGTATGCTAAGTTGTTAAAAACTGGATAATTCCATATAATTGTATCTAATTATACATAACTGAATATAGCATTATTGCATTCGCTGAAATTACACTTTGCAATTATATCTGAACGGATAGTCTTTAACATTTTTATGTCATTACGTGTTTCACATTGTTCACTGCAACAGTTTATTGGATGATTAATTGTCATGCGATAAGCAAGGAGGTAACCATTTAAAATGATGGGACCCACTTCAGTGAGTCCTAAAATATTGAGTCTGAAAGACCAAAACAGTGGACTTACATATACCAAGTCTGAGATGGCTATTTTTTGGAATATTACCTTTTCTCCAATGTATAGCTATCGCAAAGATGGTATATTCAGGTTTTAGGGGTGTGAGAGATTGCCCTGCCACATAGAGGGTGCAGGGGGGGTTGCCTCTCTGCAGAAAGCAAGTTTAAAGAAGAAGAACAATAGTCAATATTCATTCTTCTCCTGTATTTTCAGTCCTTTTTCTTAATGTGCTGACACTCATTGCTATAAGTGTTAACATTTCATTAGAGAGCAGAACAAGGAATTACATAACATTGTTGAAGGATGGCTCATGTTTATTCTGAAAAAGTCTATGAAGTTTATAAAGAAAAAAGTGCTTAACACTAATAGAGTATGGTAAAGTGGAGGCATGGTGTGCCTAGTTCCACAAGGTAGCATTTTTGTGGTTCTTACATTGTTGTTTTGAGGCCCATAAATGTCATTCCCGGAACTTTTCATTAGCACCCCACAAAATATGTTGGATTTTGTCATGATTTTGGATGATTTGACTTTTGAGTCAGTTGATACAGGTTGTATGTAAACAAATCATTATGATGAAGGAAAGCTCCCACAATTGATTCAAATGAAGATTTTTTTGTGACTTCACACAGACACAATAACAGATTACACCAGGGAATCAAATTTCTCTTCAGTCTGCTGATTTACATATATCAGACGATCAAGACAAAAATTTCCTGTGAACCCCTCTACCTAATTTAGATAGTCCATTCAACAAAAATCCAAGATTTAATGATAAACCAACTTCAAGAGGTGACACCTTAAATAAAAAAAATGAATAAATTGGAAAGTTACTTAGATATATGGTACTGCAGCTGAACAATTGTTTTAGGGAGAATATTAAACACAATAGAGTTTTGAATGGTCTAAGGCTTTGGACATTTCAAGAAGAAATGGAAAATGGTAAACATTGTTACATCATGATTTGTTGTTCTTTTATACATTTGAATGTGAGTTCATGCTAATTGTAATGCATGACAGGGACCGGCAGATAAAGATATTAGTTAAAGACATAACAAAGTTAAATTATTCCATCATTCAGAATGAATTTGCATTTCATGCATTATAATGCTATTTTTACTAAGGTTAAAATGCAATTCAATATATTAAAAGCAAATAAAAAATGTTACCAAAAGAAAAATTATTACAAAGGTGTAGGGCTTATTTGTAGGCCAGATCTTTAGAGAAAAAAATGGCATGATTTGAAAATAGACAAATCTATCTGACAAACATCTGATGGAGGAAATAACTGGCAAAGCTTTTACAGAAAATTATTTGGATTTTTCTCCCCTCTATCATTCAGAATGATTTGTCAAACACACAGATCAAAGCAGAATAGCCCACAACTGTGGCCTGAGCTACAATTGCAACCATAAGGATTAGGCTATGTCTATATGATTTTACAGCAACACAACAAACAATGTTAATAACATAGTCAGGGATAGGGTCAAAGAACAAGAGGCAACAATGATTACAACAAACAGTTTAAAAGGTACTGCAGTTGGTTTTGAATTGTTTGAATATTCAATATTCATTCTTCTCCTGTATTTTCAGTCTTTTTTCTTAATGTGATAACATTTCATTAGGGAGCAGAACAAAGAATTACATAAACTTGTTGAAGTATGGCTCATGTTTATTCTGAAAAAGTCCATGAAATTTATAAAGATAAAAGTGCTTAACACTAATACAAAATGGTAAAGTGCAGGTGCGGTATGCCTAGTTCCACAAGGCAGCATTTTTGTGGTTCTGATATTGCTGTTTTGCTATGCTGGACATGCTGCCATTACTTATGTAGTTTATAGCTCTGGTTTTAAGGTTGAACTCCTAAGATGTCATCCCTAGAACTTTTCAACAGCACCCCACAAGATGTTGGATTTTTTCATGATTTTGGATGATTTAACTCTACTTTTGAGACAGTTGACACAGGACGTATCTAAACAAAATGAATATGATGAGGCAAAACTCCCACAGTTGATTCAAATGAAGTAATTTCTGACTCCACACAGACACAATAACAGATTTATTTATTTTTATTTATTTTACATTTGTTGATTACAACAGGGAACCAAAGTTCTCCTTAGTCTGATGATTTACATTTATCAGAAGGTCAAGACAAAAATTTACCTTGAACCCCTCTACCTAATTTGGATAGTTTGTTCAACAAAACTCTGAGATTTAATGATAAACCAGCTTCAACAGGTGATACCTTAAATAAAATAAAATGAATAAATTAGAGAAGTTACTTAAATCTAGGGTGCTGCAGCTGATCATTTTTTAGGGAGAATATTAAACATGCAGTTGAGTTTTGAATTGTCTAAGACTTTGGCAATTTCAAAAAGAAATGGAAAATGGTTAAAGTTGTTATATCACAATTTGTTGTTCTTTTATACATTTGAATGTGAGTTCATGCTAATTGTAATGCATGGCAGGGACAGGCAGATAAAGATATTAGCTAAAGGCATGACACAGTTAAATTATTTTGTCATTCAGGACGAGTTGTTTGATTTGCATTTCATGCATTAGAATGATATTTTCAGTAAAGTTAAAACACAATGCAATATATTAAAAGCAAATAAAAAATGTTAATGAAAAAAAGTTATTACAAAGCTTGCAGGGCTTATCCATTGCCCAGATCTTTTGAGAACAAAAATGGCATGATATGAAAATAGGCAAATTTATCTGGCAATCATCTGATAGAGGGAATAACTGATAAAGCTTTTACAGAAGATGCTTTGGATTTTCCTCCCCTCTGTCATTCAGAATGATTAGTCAAACACACAAATCAAAGTGGAACAGACCACAAGTGTCACCTGAGCAATTGCAACCACAAGGATTGGGCTGTCCATATGATTTTACAGCAACACAACAAGCAGCGCTAACAATGTAGTCAGGGATAGGGTCAAAGAGCAAGGAGACAATACTTACAACATACAGTTTAAAAGGTACTGCAGCCGGTTTTGAATTTTATGACTTTATGATGACTTATTTCAATTTAGCAGATTTTATAACTGATGACTAGTAAAATCTTTATGAAAGGGGATTCACATTTATATTGGCAATGCATGTGAACTTGGCTAGAACATTAATTGAATTATGTTTATTTACCAGGAAATTTGACTTAAGTTTATTTTTAACCACAATAAAGGTGTTGAATGTGGTAGATCTAAATTATATAGGGAAAGTATTTTAATCCATCTTTGCATCCAACAGTTACATTATTTGAATGAATATGTGAATCAGACATAGTACACATTTTCAAACAACTGTAACAAAACATGAATTTTATTTATGAAATCTTGAAAGGAAATTATTAAAAGATCTGAGTTAGAACAAGACTGTTTTCATAATGTCCCAGATAAGGATAACAGTCTTCTGATTATGGATTCAGTAGACTATTTCTAGAATGTTTTGTATTTTGAATGCCCTATTTATAATCATGTGTCCAAAAATGGAAATAACATTGCATCTAAAATATTGATTTGTATTTAACACAATTATCTATTCAAAAGATTATAACATTGATATTATACAGATTTTTTTAAGGTAGAGAAAACAGTTAATTCTGACACTTTTTGGTATACCTAAAGTATATAATGACATGAATAGCCCATGTCTACATCCAGCTGTAGTATCTGGTGTGTTAATGAAACAACCATTGACAATTTTTATTGATAACAATATGAAGGCTTTTACTGAAAGAGTTCTTTATATTTGGAAAAGATTATTGGCATTTTTATGTAGATTAGAGATAGATTACAGTTATTTACAGTAATTCCTTACAACACTGGTTTAAGCTACTTCAATGGAACACTTCTCAGTTGGGAACATTTAACAGTTGTTGAAATTAAATGCACTGGACATGTATAAAAATTTCATTTTACTCAACAATTGTATTTAAAGGTAACATAATATTATCAGTTAAATGGTGTTGCCACTGGGGTGGCAGCAGCTCTCATATACACAAATATCATTTTGTGATATTGGGAAAACAACCATATATTGAATTCATGGCTTAAGCCTCACTTAAAACTTTATGTTCTTAAGTGATATTTGTATTCTACTCCCCAATAATAAATTATTGGAAGAGGTTATTAACTTCACAGAAACCTCTACCAAGTTTATGAATTTCACTTATAAATATTCCAGTGAAAAAAATAATTATTCAGGTACAACTTTAATGAAGGATACAGTAAATAAATGTTAGAAATAAAACATTTTTAGGAACCCTGTTTTTTCTAATCTGTATGTTTAATTAAACAGTTGCCACGCTATGCAACAGAAAACAGTTTAGTAAAGGTAAGGATAATTAAGGATATCAAAGATTGTATCAGATGAGGGGTCACTTAAACATGAAATTAAGAACATGAAAAGGATGTTCATTCAAAGAGAGTATGCCAGATATTTATTAGACTCTACAGGGTTGTCTTACAAAAGTTGTCCCTATAGTAGGTTAAGGCAGAAACTGGAAGACGTGTGACCACAGTGATAATTTGATGGAAAAACTAAGAGATGTTCTTCATTTTGTCTGTAAGCATAGTCTAAATATAATTAAATTGGCCGTTGTAAAGAATGTAAATTCATCAATGAGAGTAATCATGTTTCTGTGGGAAATCATGATTGGGTAATTTCATGTAAGAGTTGCACCAACTGAAACACAAAGCAACTTGTGTATCCCATGTTGCATATTATATAGGAAAATCTGAAAGATATTTATAATCTTGATTACAATATTCATAGACAAGACAGTAGTAATGATTTGAGCATTCATGCATAAAATTATAAAAGAAATGTAAGATGTTTGTTATTTTTGGTTTTGAAAAAAATACAAATAAACAGGAGAGCTGGAAGCATGGAGACCACATTAAAATATGAAGAGTCAGTGTGACAATCATGATAAACTTTTCTGAATCCAGTTTAATATGTTAAGTTGCTAGCCAAGTTTACATTTGTACAGCCTTGACCTGTAATTACTTGGCATTAATGTTAATAATAATAAATTGGTACTTCACTGTGCATACCATTAACTGAGCATATCTTTTAAATGATTGTCAGTACAAATATCAAATGTGAATGTAAAGTACAATATATAAATATATGTGACTTCTGAACTTTGTGGATGGAGAAAAATGTCAATAGCTGCTTGATCAAACACAGGTGTTGACATTTGCAGATTGTCGACAGGTGTGCTAGATCAAAAATCCCCTAGGTGGGGGAATGTTCCCCTTTTCCCAGAGATTGTGCATTCTCAGAGCTAGCATATATATAATTAGTTGGGGGGGCACAACCCCCCCACACATACACATGTGGGGGTGCAGGGATGCTTTCTCCCTTGCAAAAAATTATGTTGTTTTTTGTTTGTTTGCATGTGGCAAGGATTTTCCTCACAAATGGGTAGTAGACGGTTGATGTTTGCATTGTTGACCTTTTGTGGTTGATGTTCTTGCCATTAACATTTTGCTGTTTTGACCATGGTATATAGATATAAAATTTATTTTAAGTATTTGACAGACTAAAGCTAATGGAGACACATTCAGGACCTGGTTGATAAAATTGTTATAAGTGGGGATAGTTTTCTTCTTTTTAGACAGCTCTATATGAATTAAAACTTATTCAGATATTTACTTTTTGTTGGTAGGAACTATTTGGATGCAGGAAATTCTAACTCTTATCCATAGCAATGGAGACACAGAAGTTGCTCAGTCTATACCTAATTGGGACAGGGTACCCTGGATAGAACAAAAGACAGGAAGGGGACATCTAGAAAAACGCCCTTCCCCTCGACTCATAACAACGCATCTTTCTGCTCACCTTGCTCCAAAATCACTTTTCAGTTCTAAAGCAAAGGTAAGAAACATGAGTCAAAAAGAATAATTGTGTATTAATGCTTCACGTTTCATATCATAAAATAACAATGAAACTTTCAAGCCTCTTACACCAAACAAAAAAGAAAAAAGCACAAGCAATTTATATGAAAAAGTGCATGTTATACTCAGAAGCATCTATAAAAGAATGAGAATGAGGGTTGGGAAAAAAAAAGTATGTGTTGGTTAAGTAAAATGTGCCGCTATTATGGTATGTAGGTCAGAAACAATCAGATAGTGCAGATCAACTCCTTTTCTGCCTTCACTTCTCGGTCTCTCAGTGACTTTATTCAAATCTATGCTCATGGCCAAAATATGGAGAATTTCTGAGGATACAATGGTAAGATTGACCAAATCAGGCTCATAATTCATGATATCTGAGTATTTTACACTCATGTTTTTCCATATTTTACTTTTATGATCATATCTTATGAACAGAAGTAGTGAGCATTCTGCTGACTATTGCTTCTAAGGTAGCTAACAACACCAACTTGTTCACCAGGTAGACCCACTGGACACTGTCTTTTTTCAGGGTAATCATGGAGAATTTCTGGTTAAGTGACTTGTACAAGGTCGCACAGTAAGAAAATGAGGGTTGAGGGGAATCAAACCCTGTACTACAGCAACTACAGCTCATAGCCTTAACCCTCTGCATCAACTGAATTGAACATTTATATATATATTTATATTTATATATAGTATTTGTGTGTGTGTGTGTGTGTGTGTGTGTGTGTGTGTGTGTGTGTGTGTGTGTGTGTGTGTGTGTGTGTGTGTGTGTGTGTGTGTGTGTGTGTGTGTGTGTGTGTGTGTGTGTGTGTGTGTGTGTGTGTGTGTGTGTGCACGCACCTGTGTGTGTGTGTGTGTGTGTGTGTGTGTGTGTGTGTGTGTGTGTGTGTGTGTGCACATGGCCGCGCAAGTGTGTGTGTGTGTGTGTGTGTGTGTGTGTGCAAATGGCTGTGCACGTGTGTGTGTTTGTGTGTGTGTCTGTGTGTGTGCGTGGGTGTGCGTGTGTGTGCACGTGCCCACACACATGTGTGTGTGTGTGTGCGCGCGTGTGTGTATGTGTGAGTGTGTGTGTGTGTGTGTGTGTGTGTGTGTGTGTGTGTGTGTGTGTGTGTGAAAGTCTTCCCATATGGAATAGTGATGAATGATCATTCATAAAACATTTGCTCCATCATACCTGAATGACAACCCTACAATATATAGTCTAAGACTGAAATAAATGTTTTTTTAGTAGATCAAATCTCCCTTTACTGTCCTTGTGGGAGAAGCCTTCTACCCCTCTCAAAATTCTGTAATTAGCTCTACATTTGCCTAATGATTGAGAATTTTGGTACTCCTCATAAAGATGCACAGCAGTGGCTTACAAACAATAATCTCCCACTCACAAAGGATCACCATTTTAAGTGTTCAGGTAGTTTACAGCATGACCCTCTAGTCCATAATCACATGCAGGGCAGCCATTAGAAGCCTGTCTTCACCAGCTATACACAGCTCATGCTGGACTTTCAGTAGTCTTATCTCATAATATGACCTCATGAACAGTAGTGGCAAGGATTTGTTAATCAATTCCTGGTAGGAAATTTGCACAGAAAATGCAAAGTTACACTTTACAAAGTACGTTTAGCATAGCAGTAGAATAGTTCATGATTTAGGGGTAAGACATCATTTGGCATAATGGACAAGGTCTTTGCCTGTGATGCACAAGGTAAAAGCTTCACTTCTGACCTCCGGCCAATGCCTGTTTGAAGACTGCATGTTCTCCCTGTGTCTCTGTGGGGTTCTTCCCACCTCTGAATACGCTGAGTGTTTCCATCTCAAAGTCACCAATGACTGGAGTTCTGGGCAGCAGCACAACCTATACATGGTGCCTTATGGGGAGAAGAGTTCCATAGATCAACTGCTTTGGACATCTATCCTGGTCATTGGTGTAAAAATGGCTCTAGGTGATTTGATCTTGTTGACTAATGTCACCAAAATGGGCATGGGTATTTGCCAGTGATAAGAGGATTAAGGACCCGACCTACTCCTACCTACACCAATGACCATTGCTAAAGGTGGGAGGAGTGTGCATGCCCTATTGGTTAGTGTGTGCTCAGCATAAAACCCAGTAGATCTGAGTCAATATCCTACTGGGTGGTCGATGACTAGTTGTCCAGCCTGGGTTACCTGCGATAGCTCTGTTAAGCAAAGATTGGATGTAAATCCAATCAACTTGCCAAACATGAACTAAGAATTGCAGGAAGTAGATGACATGATGCTACTGAAGAGGATGAAGATACTATGTATCCAAGAAATGAGATGGAAGAGCAGTGTAGCAAAGACAACTTTGCCTGGGATTCAGAGTCTACTACTCAGGAGGAGGACAGGCTAGAAATGGTTTGGGAATTGTGGTGAGGGAGAGGCTTCAGAAGACAGTGAAGGATATCATCAGAACTAGTGACAGACTCATGGCAATCATACCCCAATGTAATGATAGAACAGTATTCATAATCACAGCCTATATCCCATAGCAGGGTTGTGATAGTGAGGAAAATAGTGCATTCATAAGCAGATGCAGGACTGACAAGATAAAGCAGATTAGCAGGAACTGGTGCTGATAATGGATGACTTGAATGCATATATCAGGACAGACAGAATGGGATAGAAGGACTGTCTAGGGCCACAGGAATAAAGAATGAGAGGCCATTTTAGACTTTTGTCAGACAAATGTCTTAATAGTAGCAGGCACAAGATCACATACAGGAGTGGCCAACATGAAACTCGGGTGGACTTCTTGCTAGTAAAGAAAGGGCACAGGCATAGAATCAATGATAACAAAGTCATCAGCAGTGAAACAGTTAGCCCACAGCATAAACCACTGGTTGCCACAACCAGATGCAAGCAATGGTCAGAGAGGGCTCTAAGGTTAACATAGACCAGGCTGAAGACTTGGAAGTTGACTGGAGAGAAAGTACAACAGTTCCAGGAATTACTCAGGTATCTAGCAAACCAAGAAGAGGAGGAAATAGGAAATGCCAGCACCTCAAAACAACATCCGTGAGGGTGTGCCAAGCCAGGTATAGAAATAAGGTACATAAAGAAAGCTGGTGGTGGAATGCAGAAATCCAGGAAGTCATCAAAAGAAAGAAAGAGTGCAGGAAAAAGTGGGAGATAGAAAAGATGGACCAGACTAGGAAGCAATACTGATTGTCTAACAAAGAAGCTAAAAAAGGAATTGCAATGGCAAAGAACAGGGCATGAGAGGCACCCTATCAGCTTGTGAAAAGCAACCCAGTAGGTGGCACAATGAAACTATATCAGGCTGCAAGACTAAGAAAGAAAGATAAAGAAGAGAGTCAGACACCATTCGTAAGGGATTACCAGCACCAACCTGCTTGCCAGTCCACAGGACATCAAAGGCAGATGGAAGGAATACTTCCAGCAGATTCTGAATGAAGAAAACTCCTTAGAAGCTGTACTGCCATAGACACAGCCTACAATGCGAGAAGAAGAGGATTCCACCCTAGAAGAAGTAAGAATAGCACTTAAGAAAATTAAGTCAGGGAAAGCAGCAGGCTCAGATGAGGTCACAGCAGATATGATAAAGATGCTGGGTGAGATAGGGGAGAAATGGCTCCTGAGGGTACTTATACCAGTGTGGAGAGAAAGACATATTCTGGGTGGCAGGAGAATCAGCATACTACTGCCAATGTATGAGAACAAAAGGGACATCCATAACTCTGGGCAGTACAGAGATGTAAAACTCCTGTCACATTGCATGAAAGTTATGGAGAGGGTGACTAATAAATGGATACACAGCAGTAGAAAGTAAGATGGAGAATGACAGTTCTGATTCAGATCAGGATGCATACAAGTGACCCCATGTTTGCAGTAAGACAAATAGTTGAGAAGAAGCTAGATATGAGGAAAAAGAGTCCAACTGGACATTTCTAGACTTGGAGAAAGCATATGATAAAGTCCCAAGAAAGCTGATTTGAGCATTACTGCAGTAGTTTAAATTCCCAGAAACACTGGTAGAATTAGTGCAGACTATGTACAAGTACCCAATGACTCATGTATGAACAGTGTTCTGTCTCACAGAGAGGTTTTCAGTGGGAGTGGGTGTGCACCAGGGTTGAAGTCTGAGCCCACCGCTGTTCATACTGGTGATGGACTACATTAGCAAACAGGTCAGAGGAGACAGATCAACAAAGTTGCTGCATGCAGATGATGTGACATTACAAGTAGAATCTGTGCAAGAAGTAAAGCAAAGGATGGGGGAATGGAATGCAAAATAGAAGGCACATGGAATAAAGCTAAGTACAGATAAGGCAGTGGTAATCGCAGCGAATTGAGGAAATTAGAAGAAGTTGAGAATTGAGGTAGAAGACAGAATAATGTAACAGTTTAATAGCTTCAAGTGTCTGGAGGGATGGTTGATGAGAAAGGAAATCTGAATGAAGAAGTCAAAGCTAGAATCAGAGGGGCTGCAGCCAACTGGCATAGAATGTCAGGTGTAGTGTATGACAGAAGAATGCCAAAGAAGCTGAAAAGTAAGGTGTACAAAACAGTAAGGTGACCAGTACTACTGTATGGTACAGAAACCTGAGCAGTAAAGACAGAGCAGATGAGGAAGCTAGAGGTGATGTAAATGAAGTGCCTAAGAAGGGTGGTAGGATGCACACTGTGGGAGAGATGAAGAAATGATGACATAAGAGCAGAAGCTAAAGTAGCTCCAGTAGCAGAAGAGATCAAAGAGAACAGATTACGGTGGTTTGGACACATGCAGAAAAGCAGAAGACAATCTGGTGAAAAAGATTTGAGACTGACAGGAAGAAGGAAAGAAGAAACGAGGACATCCAGCAAAGAGGTGGATGGATTGTGTTAGAGAAGATATGTGACAGTCAGGCATGAGTCTCAAAAAATGCAGGAGTGTAACATTGAATCAAGAGAGATGGTGACAATTAACATGACACCCTGACTATGTAAAAAAATGGGGAGGGGGGGTTGATGATGATGATGATGATGATTTCATGATTTAGGACCCTATTGAATGAGTGTTAAGTAATGAATGGAAGAAAAGTAAAGAAAAATGGATAAGCTAAATGTTTTAATTAGGATGTGCAAATAAATACTGAACAGACAAAACACATCCTGTTATTTCACTTTGTCTTTGGACAACTCCTGAAGACCAACTTCATGGTTACTTTTGAAAGAACATAATAGTCATGTAATTTTGGATGATATAAACAGGTTGTGGTATGGAGGTGGTGAATCTTTACTGACAGGTTTGATGAAACAGCTTTGCAGAGTAGTTATAGTGAGTGATTTTATAAGTTGCATAAAAAGAACAGCACTGCTCTTTGCACACTTTCAAAGCTACTGATGGGCTAATATCTTTTAATGCCTTAGATATTATGGCACATACATACATACGTACATACAAATGTTTCAAGCACAGGCATTAATGCCCTTCTAGCTTGCCAATATACCAAAACACTTGTTCCCATAATAATTGCCCAGGCTGTCCTTAAAAATATCTAAGCTAGTACTTGTTTTAATGTAATTTGGTAGTCTGTTCCAAGCATCAGCTACTCTGTTAGAGAACCAATTAGTACACTTCTCCTTCCTATAGAATCTTCTACATAGGTTATCTGATAATTCTCTAGTATTGTTTGATAACCCCAAACATTCCTAGAGGTAGTTGTCCCTAAATGCCCTATATACCTGAATAAGATCTCCTCTTAAATATCTATAAGAGACACTGTACAAATTCAGATATTTTAGTCTTTCATAATAACTTAGATTTTCACATCCATGGATGCCCTTAGTATATTTCCACTGTACTCGTTCTAGTTTATTCATGCTTGTTTTCCTATAGGGTTTCCGTATTGTTATTCCATACTCAAGTTTGGATCTAATGTAACTAACAAACAATAACTTCATTGTGTTTGATTTGCTAGACTTTATAAATCTTTTTATACAACCTATAGTTCTATAACTATCATTAGCCAATTGGTTGATATGATTAGAAAAACTTATAGCTGAATCTACCCATATACCGAGGTCCTTAAATGAGTCTACAGTTTCAATCATTGTGTGCTGTATTAAATATTCACCTTTCAGTTTATGTTTCCCAAATCTCATATGCTTAGTTTTTGATGTATTTATCAACATATTATTGTCCTGTGCCCAAATGGTCAATTTAGTCAAATTATTTTGCAGACATGCCTTATCTGTACCACTTGTAATCAGTTTTTCCAGTTTCAGGTCATCAGCATATAGACTGTAGAACACCTCAGATGAAAACGTAAGGTCTGAAAGATACAGTCTAAACAAGTAAGGGCCTAGGACAGAGCCCTGTGGAACACCTTGACTGTAACCAAGGATTTCACCTGTCCAGTTGGTGTGTGATACTTTCCATGTCCTATTTGTAAGCCATGCAGCTATTCATGCTATCAACAGTACAGCAATACCTAGTTGCACTAATTTATTAATCAGTGTTTTGTGTGTGGCCCTGTCAAATGCTGAAGTTAAATCTATATAAATCACATCACAGCACAATTTTTCATTCATAGCTGTTATTATATTGTTATAGAACATCATGTTACAGGTGGTAATAGATCTATTTTCAACATATGCATGCTGATATATGGTTTCAAGTCCCATCCTATCCAGTTCTGGCAATAACTTATCCAGTATTACCTTCTCCATTATTTTTCCACAACATGAAAGTAGACTTAAGGATCTATATGATTCTGGGTTATCCTACTCCCCTTTCCCTTAAAGACACATTTAATAAGTGCATGTCTTCAATCTTGAGGAATCTCCCCATATTTATATGACCTAGTGAATAATAAATTTAATGGCAGTGTAAGTTCTTGCTGAAGTGTTCTCAGGTCATTGTTACTTATTCCGTCTCCTCCCTGTGCTTTGTTTGGATCCAGTTGGTAAATGTCTCCAGTGGATTTAACAATCCTTGAGGTCATTGTTTTACTATTACTTAATAGAATGAATTATATCTTTGGCTGCTGCTTTGAAGTATTCATGAGGAGTTATACATAATTTGCATTTTTTGTACTGATTCTTTAATTCAGGTCAAGAAAACTGAAAAAACTTGGTTACTACCAGTGTTTGAGCTAACAAGGGCAGGCATTGGGGATCGGACACTCTCTGTGTCATTATTTAAACTATCATTTGGCAAATAAGGATGGCTGACACGTTCAAGGACTGGACATGTTTACTAAAAGTATGACAAAATTGCAACTGTTTTTATTGAAAGCTTTCTTCACTTTAGCTCTATGACATGTGTAGTTGAAAAATTATCAAGTCCCCATAGCTGGACAGCTTTTACTAGGGATTGTAAAGCCGCAGACTCAGTCTTTCACTATCTTTGCATGGAAAGTGTCACTATTATTTTTATTTTACTATCGTTGTAATCCTTTACGAAAGAATGTTTGTAAGTGATGATGGGACACCATAAATTCTTACCAGGGATAGTGCCCACAATCCTCCTGGACATGGGCAGTCATCACTAAATTTAGTCTTGGGTATCGACTAGTACCTCTACTGCATTACATTGGGTTGAAATAGCTAGGCTTAAAATGACATCCAGATCGATAACCTAATAATCTCCTACGATCCTATGATCCTACGATAATTAGGAGAACCATTTTAAATTAAATATCAGTATCATATACAGGGTATCTTTATTACTTTTTCACTGCAGTGATAAGTTACTTGTTAAAGCCTTCCACGTCTGAAGAAGCATAAATATTTACCACAATTAAAAGATCACAAATTGCACAAAAAAAATATTCTGATAGCTGTGCAACACAGCCACAGTAGTGACTAAATGAGACTAATTGGGATTTTTTCATATATATATATATATATATATATATATATGTCCATCTATCACATCACCTATGCAACATAGCCAGGATTCCTGTAACAGCACTGCTTTTATTTATGTTTGCATTCACTGGTCTTTACAAAGCTGTGTGCATTTCTTGCTTCATGGAGACCAGATCAATTTCTTATATCAATGAATATTGTGTGCATTACCACAGACTTTTAAACTTTGCATATAATTATGTGAAATTCTCAAAATATGTCAGAAATGAAATTCACAGACACATATGGTCTTGAAGAGTTACTTGCAAGTGACTAGCTTGCTATATGACAACTATAGTACATTACAGATAGATGGAGATGAATTACTGCAAAAATATTAAAAATTTCCACATGCAAGAATAGAAATAAAACACATTATCAAGACTCCTGCACTTAGGTATGATGGGAATAGAAGAATGAAAAAAGTTCTGAGTGTGATTGATTGTCAGTTTAATCAAATATGCAAGAATCTGGAAATAAAAGAATAACACTGGTATAGTATGCATACAAAACAAAAAATAATGAGAGACACCACAACAGGAAAACAACCACTATGCAAGTTTCAAGAACATTTTAGGGTCACTAATACAGAAAAGAATGATGCTGCCAACTAACGAGACCCTTTTTAGTTTACAGTAAACTCATGAATTAATATAATATCTGAAAATATTTCAGTATGATTAGAATGCTTTAGCATACACACACACACACACACACACACACACACACACACACACACACACACGCACACACACACACAAGTATATACATACATGTGGAATTGAACGTGAAATTATAGTAACTTATGGTTTATATCTTTAAATAGAATTAGTTATTCTGGTCTTGAGTAAAACACCTACCTCTTTTTTTTTTTAAATCTGTTTGTTAACTTTGTTATTATATATTTGTTTGGTTTTTGTTGTATTCCGTCCATGTCTTCCTGTGGAGCTTTTCTCCCCGGGCCTCTACTGAAAATCTGAAAATGGAAATATATCCAGTTAGACCAGCCCGGTTAACAAATGTAAAATAAAATAATAAATAATAAATAAAAATGTGTATATATGTGCACGTGTGTGTGTGTGTGTGTGTGTGTGTGTGTGTGTGTGTGTGTGTGTGTGTGTGTGTGTGTGCGTGTTTATATATGTATATATATATATATATATATATATATATATATATATATATATATATATGGGTCTATCTGATAACGCCAACACGCTAAAACACCAATAACAAAATCACCGACACCACAAAACCGAAAGTTCAAAAACACGAAACTTCACATGCCCGACAAACCACAATCCCAACAATGAACAAACAAAACAAATCCCCTGTCCAAAAAGCACACACGTAAAACAAGCACACCAAAAACCTTACAAACCTACACTAGACCTTGCATACACAACTAACTATGCACTAACCTTAACCCAAACCCTAACCCTAAGGTCCGCCACTATCACACACTCAGCTAACCCGCTCACTAACCCTAACTCAGTTAACTTGCCCCTAACCCTACAGTCTGTCACTATCGCACACTCACCTGACCCGCGCCCTAACCCTAACTCACTTAATCCACCCCTAACCCTACAGTCCGTCACTATCGCACACTTACCTTAACATGTTGGTGTTCTCAGCATCGGGATTTTCAACTGTCGATTATCTCCGTTGTCAATCTTCCGGTGTCGGTGTTCTCATCATCAGCATTGTGGACTTTCAGCATTATCAGGTAGACCTATATATATACATATATCTATATATATATATCTATATATATATATCTATATCTATATATATATATATATATATATATATATATATATATATATATATATGTGTGTGTGTGTGTGTTTTAATCAAAAAAATCACTCAGTAGGCACACTGGTCTCAATGAAGGCCAAGTCACAACAGAATTCTGATGAAGTTCCCTTAGTGGAAAGAAAGCGCTCAATCTGTGGATACCAAGTTGCTGTTATTAAAATATTTTAAGTGGATTTTCATGTTGTGACTTGGCCTTCATTGAGACCAGTGTGCCTACTGAGTGATTTTTTTGGATTACTGGTTGTGTTTGGTTCACTCAGTATTTTTCCACCTCATTTGTGTGTTTATATATATATATATATATATATATATATGTTTTAACATGAAGAAAAAAATGGTAAATGAAACAGTTCTTGCATAACAGAGCACTCCCTCTGTTCTCTTGTGCTTTTTGGAAACGCACTTGCCCATCTGAGTTGCATGTCTTCTTATGCACCACCCACCTACTGGCTGGCATAGAAAAGAAACAAAAGTGATTAGGTACCTGAGAGAAGGGTGACCTACATATTCAGCATGAATCTCATTCTAGCTACATAGGTGGACATGGCACATTTCCCTTCATAACAAAATGATGCTGTATAGAGGCATAGTGCTTATTCTGATGGATCAATGCCAATATATTTGTGCAAGGGTCTTTTGTGCATGACTGAACAGTGAGAGCAAGAGAGCCCATATGTCAGTGTGATGTTTATAAATTAGATAATATGTCTATGTGAGAATAAACCTATACAAAAGAGAGATCACAGTTACTACACAGTTGCCAGAAAGCTGATGGCAGTAATTCCTGCAAATTTCTGCAAATGTAATGTGGGGTGAAGTACCCATTTGTTGTCACCCATTACTAATAAGATATAAAAAGGGCTTGTTTGTCAAATATATTACAAATCAATTAGACAAAGACTCTTTAAAAATAGGTTCTGCCAATGAGGGATACCTAACATAAGTGTTTCTGACAGTTAATTTCCACTAAATATGAAGATTTTTGAATAAAGTATGATTTCTACTATGTAATTTCTAATCAGATTATCCTCTGGCAGGGAAACAGTTTGAGGGGAATTCAGATCTCCAAATGAAATCTTAAGCAACCTGCTTCATCACAAGCCTTAATTAGTGACAAATATGCTTATATGGCAGGCAGACGAATTAGCCCAGCATAAGTGATGACTGCAGGTGTTACCTATAAGGCTATAGAATGGATTATTATGGAGCTAATAAATAATGATATAGCTAATCTACAGACTCTAGACCCAATTCAGTTTGGATTTGTTGTACGCAAGTCTTCTTGTCTTCATAACCTGGGCATCTTCTCTGAAAAAAATTACTAAAGCAATGGATGAGGAAAAAACAGTATACACCACATATCTGGATCATGTGAGATATTTATCATCATCTCACACTCAGATATAATACATAAACTCTCTCAGCTAAATATCAATCTCTATGTAACTCATTGAATAGTGAATTGCTTCACAAGTGGAACACAGGACGTTATGGTGGGCAGCTCGTGTTTCTTCCAAAAGTCCTGCCATAGTGGGGTACCTCGGGGTTCAGTCCTTTGGCCTCTCCTGTTATGGCATTTACTTCTCAGTGGTCAAAGCTAATGTTAAAGATTTATGATTGACCAAATTTTGACCGTAAACTTGGTGGCCTCATAAACTTCCCAGTGTGCACCAAGATCCTTTAAGAGGATCTGTCTCAAACAAATTGCTGGTGTCAAAACGATGCACTAAAACTAAATTCCAAGAAGTTCATAATAGTACCCTTCAGTAAATATGACTCCCTTTGTAACTATCTTATTGACAATACCTCCTAAAATTTGTTTCTGTAGTTTTGGATCTAGGCATATACAGTATATCAATAATAAACTCTCCTCTGTCGTGTCGACTGTTGTGAGTCTTTTTTCATTGCATAGCTTATTTCTAAAGGTATTGAATCCAAGTCATTATGCCACTGCTTGATACTTGTTCATCCAGTCAATGATCCTTTATTTCTGAACACTTGTCATAACAGGAATGACTGCAAAGCTTTTTCACTAAAAATTCAAGGTCTAAAATCATAATAAACTGCAGACCTGCTCAAAGCTTTGCCCCTTTTCTCAGCATCGTACAGGCCCTGCCTTGTGTATAAAGCTTCAGAAAAACCTATTCTACTGTAAAAAAGCACCAACTTGTAAAAAAGAAGAAATGAACCAAACAGCTGCAATTTAAAAACATGATAGTTTATTGCAAAAGGACCCAGGTAGAAATCACAAAGTAAGCACTTTCGTAAGGCACAGTAGCCAAACTTCATCAGACTGTTATAATGGGTAAGTTCCTCTTTCTGGGGACTGTGCATTGCTGATGACACTAACTGAAAAGTAAAATTAACTTGGCTGCTGCTACACATACCACATATGTATTTCAGTAGTTACTAACTTCCATCCTGAGATCCTCCGTCTGCCTTGGTAGACAGTCACACATTTTATGAGAAACATACCAAAATTATGTGTAAAAAGCTGGACGTTGTCTGCAAATCTGACAGTTGACAGGTATGTATATCTGGAACAGCAGTCAGGCACAAGTGTGAATTCGTTACACTTAAGCAATTGCTCGCACTCGGAAAAAAAGCAGCAGTTATGTGCAACAGGCCAGTTCATGTCTTGCTCCAGGGAAATGATTGGTGCATGTCACAAACTGAAAACAGATTTTACCAATTTTAACTTTTTCATTCAGCTTTCACCTGTAACTGAAGGGAAGGTGTGCCTGCTAAGTAACGATGACACACATTCGTGTCAGCATGGTGGTGCATGACATCTGGCGGAAACCTAAAATAACGGGAGGACAGGAGGCTAAAAATCTGGAAACACTTTCAATATTTCTACAGTTTGTCATGCCATGTCAAATGCTGTTCTTGCCACCTGAACACCACACGAGTAGTTGGTACTTATGTATTATCGATTAGAAAAGTGGTTGTGATAATATGTAAGTACCATACTTTTAAAAACAGATATTGATAATATAATGGAAAATTGTAAGCACATTATCAAAGACACAGGGTAAAATCTGTAGACATTAACTATATTGTAAAATTCTACCTCACAAGGTCATTTATTTTTACTTGTGAAAAGGGAAGAAGTGTGACGTGTTGCCTTTCTTTAAATTATTGATGCTACTAGAATGTTGATCACCAATGGTGGTTTTCTGTGCACTGGACTGGTTGAAAAATCATGCGTGATAAGGAAATTCAGAAAATTATGTGAATGGTTAAATCAGAACTTTAAATAGGGTCATACTCCCAAAGATATATACATCTGAAAATAGGAACATTTCTCCAAAATAGTTATAAATGAGAGGCCTGAACAAAAGTGCTAGGTCACTATTTATACATAAATGCTCTAGTTCCTTTTATATGATGGTACTAATTATTTTTATGTTCAATATTGCTTCTAGAAATATAATATGATAGCAGTAGGGTATGACTAACTCTTGAACCACAGATGGAATATTATGGATATAAAGTTGTATATACCTGTTTACTAGTGTTTTATTTCAAAGGATGACAGATTCTGTAATGATCTAATGTTTGTAACTGACAGTATAGGTTTTGTTGTAGCCATCCTTTGTCTAGAAGACAAATGTAGAATATTCTTGCTTTAGGTCCTGTAAAAGTTTTGCTGTTAATGCAAGTATGTTAATTATTTTCTTACACATTTTAAAATAAATGGCTTAAACTGACTGGACCTGTTTAGTAAAAATCTTCTCACCTCATTCACAGTAAAAAGGAGGTTTCTTTAGGGTAAACATATTATCATTTTGTGTGTTAAGGTAGTATGCAGAAAATTTAATAGCTAAATAGACAGTTATTACTTTGTGACTTAAATGTAAGGCTGGAAAGGAGAAGTGCAGTTATAGCTGGAACGGGTAACCATTTTGCATTATTAAGGATATTACAGTTGTATTCATTTTTAGGGACTTGTTTGACATACCTACAGGCTAAGATTATTCTGTACACAAGATGATGAAATTATGGGATAATTT
Organism: Protopterus annectens; assembly: GCF_019279795.1. NCBI lineage: Eukaryota > Metazoa > Chordata > Ceratodontiformes > Protopteridae > Protopterus > Protopterus annectens. The sequence continues at coordinate 1,255,339,919 of NC_056726.1, forward strand.
AAGTGTTGTAACTGGAGGACATACTCCAGATAATGGATAACAAGTGCACACTGTCAGGGATGACACAATTAGAAATAACTAAACAGCTTTTAGTTATTTGTTCACTTTTTTCTGTAAGTACTTCAGACTTGACTTTAAGGGATACTTTGGGATCTATCATGCGCATCAGGAATTAATACTGTAACACCTAAACTATTTTAATGTTATTTAGAACTGACATTGTTACCAAATATTTTTTTTCAATTTGAAAGGTGTTTCAAAGGGTCTATATTAAATCAGCAAATGCTTAAAAATAGTGAATGCTGATTTATCGACCTTTTAAAACCGAAACCTGAAAATCCCAAAGAAACGGAACAGCAATTTTTTCCCCAGGGAAAAAAAAACCCTGTTCCACAAAAACAAAAAAAAACAAAAAAGGGTTCAAATCACAAAATAAAGTGGGGGCTTTGCCCCCACACCCCCTACTTAAATATACCAACTCTGAGATTGCACCACAGTGGAAGAAATAGCAAAGTCTCAAAAAAGGCCCAGCATTTTTTTTTTTCTCTGGGAATAAATCGCTGTTCCATGTCTTCGGGATTTTCAGGTTTCGATTTTAAAGAGTTGATAAATCAGCATTTGCTATTTTAAGCATTTGCTGATTTAATATAGACCTATCTCAAACAGTCTTAAAGCAGTTTCAATAACAATGAGCATCTTATGATTAATAGAAAAACAATGGCAAAGTGCCATTGAGTTTTTGATTCAAAGTGAATTGAATGTTTTAGCTTATTGAATTTGTGCTATAGATGTTCCTGACTTATAAAGAATAGTGTCATTTGTGCTCAGAGTTTCTAACGATAGGTGAATGGTGATAGTAGTGTGGTTGAGGAATAAGCAAATGGAATAGGACCAAAAATGAACATTAAGGTATTGAATGCTGGGGTATACTGATAAAAATGTTGCCTTTATCTGAACTCTGATTACCTGTTTACACTTTGGAGATTCCGTAATTAATGCAATACTGAAACTAGTTTAACATATTTAAGGTAAATCCTGTATGTTTTAGCTTCTTCAAAAGTATGTAGTGGTTGGCACTTTCAGATGATCTGTTAAGATTGATAAATGTACTTTCAATAAGGCAACCCTTTTGCACTGAAATGTAAATGCATTTTATTGTTCTGCATCTGGCTGTAAATATATTTTATTCTTCTCTAAATCCATACTCGGAATTGCTTCAAAGCATATATTTGCAGATGTGTTCCAGAATTTGATTCCGAATTTTTTTCACTTGTTTTTGTGATTGGACATAGCATGGGTATGGGTCTTTGGTTTGGGTGTAAAAGGGGGAGAGAATTTTTGGAATGTGGATAATTAAAGAATGCTTACAATTAGAAATTAATGTTTCTCTAGTCAATGAATGGTTGAATACATATACCAGATAATTGACTATGGCTGGGGTAGCTGTCCTGAGGATGGCTGGGTGAATGTTGTTCTTGTCAGGGTTTGTGTTCCTGTATGTTTTCACAAGCTGTTTTCTTACTATCTTAAATATTATAGTCTAGAAGAAGAACTGGTGGGGGGACCTGTTTGAGATGTAGGATTTGCATTGGAGGAATAGGAGGGTTGGAAAGTGATTGGAGGGTTAATGGCGCTATTGCAGGCATTATTGTTGTGGAGGGAACTAAAGTTTTGAAGTTTTAGAGAGTGGAAGAGTAAAATGTCTGGGGTGGATTGATATGAAGAACTTTATCAAAGTAATCAGAGCTTAATTCTAATGTATTTACTTTCTGCTTATACCACTGTTTAAGGAACAGAAAGATAAGATGATGAAAAGTATTCCTTATGATATTTCATTTATTCCACTCCTTTTAATTAGTTTTCATGCATTTTAAAAGTGTAGGAGCCCTGTCAGACATTTTTGTGTAAATGAAAATTGCTTAATATCAATAGAAATTAATAGATAACTGAATAATGAGAGGGTTTGAAGGGGTACTCTGCTTTGGATATAGCTCAAGCAGTTTAGACTATTAAAGTCTTGTACAACTTGTGATTTATTGACTTTGAAATGGTTCTTGAAATTGCAGTTATGGGCTTTTTGTGGTTTTATATGACAGTATGCTGTGGTTGTCATTGAGAGTATTAATTAGACAAGGCAAGTAATGTTTTATGTCCCTTATGAGATTATAGATACAAGAAAGTTGAGTATGAGACTTCTCTTGATTGAAGAGATCGGTCTAGAGGGGGGTATATAATTCATTAAGTAAGATAAGTTATGTAACAAAAGGTTTAACTTTTTTTAAGATGTAAAAGATCAAAGTCTTTTACAGTAATTATGTTACACCTATTAGCTACTGTAAGTATGCCTGGCTAGTTTTTTTTTTTTTTTTTGAATGTTTTAAGGCTCCTAGGATGATGTAAACAGCAACTACGAGTAACCTTTTGTGGTTAATTATGAGTATTTGAATTAGAAGGCACTTTGGAAAATCTGTTTTATTGGAGGTGTTTACACCTATATTTTGGTATTATTTTAACAAATTTCAAACAGCACTGCTTCCATTGTCTTCATTTTTTCCAATGATATTTGACAAATTTTTGTAGGAAGATTTTATTTTGTGAGAATTTTGAGACAGAAAGACAGAATTATCTTTATGGGAGTGCAGTTTCCTACTGAAGCATATATACATATATACATCTATATTTTATACACACGTACACACACATATATATATGTGTAGATATATATATATATGTGTAGATATATATATATATATATATGTGTAGATATATATATATATATATATATATATATATATATATATATATATACACACACACACACACACACACACACACACACACACACACATACAATCCAAGAAATGACACACTATTCCTTCTGTTCTCTTAACTCATTACAGCTGAGTGCTCCTCCAAGCATTTCTGCAGATAACTCCTACTGTAATTCTAGGAGTCAAAAATTGCTTGTTCATATTTGCATTAATAATTCCAAACCCATGCTACATACAAAGTATCAGAATATCTTATCTTGAAACATACAGTATGGTAAACACAATTGTATTGATATTTGACCTCTGTCAACATCATTTTTTAGAGGCTGAAGCTATGCCCACTGGGAGTTAAAGGTATACACTGAAAAGAGCTGTACTGGAGGGAATGAGTTAACAGATCTGAAAGGGAGCAGAATACCTAATGTCACTGAACAAAGGTACCTAGGCCAAATACTCAACTCTATCCTTATTTTGTAACTAATAAAGTCCTTGTTCAATTGAAACTATTTTAAAATATCAGTAACTTCCTTTCATCTGTTAAAAATATTTCAGTACCCCATCTTGAATATGGTCTTCCTTTTCTTGTTATGCATTCAACTCACAACATCCACAGAATGTAGACTGCTGAAAATAAAATCAACAGATTCATTCTTTTAACAGATCCCCAGATACAGCACTGTAATTTGAAAATTTCCAATTGGCTTTCAGTGCCTCATATGGTCACTTTTCCTTTAAGTACTGTAATTTGCAAGGTGCTAAAACACTGTCACTATCCCACTTTAAGAGTGAAACTACTTTTACAAGGCAACCCTTATGTACGCAGAAGTACACAGGACAACAGTTTCACTCTTGTACACCCTTCATTTACATTTTAAATTATTGCAGGTGACAGATCCTTCTCTAAACTGAGACTTGCTACCGGGAACCAACTGCCTACAGACATCAAAAATCTACAAAACATTAAAAGCATCAAAGATGCACTTAAAGAACATCTCTTTAGTGAATCTGCCTGCAACTGCTACCATGACAATGGTTAGGTAACTTAATGCCCCATATCATGAGTACTAGAATAAATTTAATAAACCTTTCTCAGCCTCTTAATATGACATCTTATATCAAATATTTCACATGTATATAGGAATGTATGCATTATATTTATGATTGCACTATATTTTTTGCACATCTTAGCATGCATTTTGTATGTATCTTTTTCGCTAATATAGTCTGAGTTTTTTAAACTTACCCTATCTGCATTCAGCCTTGCTATTATGTTCTGAATTTTGTACTACACTCAGTTTGTGCATATCATTGAGTGAAGGACTGTGATATATTTTCTGTTCTTTGAGCTCATGTCATGGCTGAAAAGGGTCAATAGACCAGTCCACTTACCCGGTGACCAAATATTAACTTAATAAATAAATGTATAAAGAGAGAAAAGAGTAACAAAATCAGTTGTGACTGATCAATTGGTAGTTTCAGGAACCTGGAAGCTGTTCTTCATATGGGAACTCTATACATATATAGATACACTAATTCAATGTTTGTGCCACAATGGAGAAAAGGAAGCTTCCTATAAGGGGAAATTCATACAATTACCTGTCTTTATCACTTTACTGTAGAGAAGGGAACATGAAACAGCAGCTGTACTTCAAAAATCATGATGCACTAAAGCACATACTTCAGATTTCATATCTACTCCGAATGAAAATCTCATGATTTTTTCTATATATCTGTGTTTCTAATTTTTTTATGTTATTTCTTGTGTTTTGTATATGTGTGGTTTCCATTTTAGGTTGTGACACTCAAGTGATTAAAGATATTTAATACGTGGCACTAATATGTGTGTTAATTGTATTTGCCTTCCTTATTTTTTGCCTTCAGCATGAGTCATTTCTGGAAATCTAATTAAATTCATAGGTTCATAGGTAGGTACTATGCTATTGGCCCGAGGGCTAAAGTAAGCCTAGCCAACAGTGTATTGGATTCTGCCACCCATGTAGTGTTAAATTCCTGCCCCTCTATCCAGCAGAGCCCCAGACATGATCCCAGGGGTGAACTTCCTATCACCCATCTACTTATCAAGGTTTTTCTTGAAGAGTGCTCATGATGAGCTCTGATTGACGTAGATGGGAATTTTGTTCCAGAGCATGGGAAGTCTCTGGGACAAGAATCTATCCCTCCAACATGTCCTATTTATTGTTGTGGTGAGGTTTAGGTTCCTAGAGCATGCAGATCGGGGAGATTGGGATTTCTTTAAGTGGAGCATGTCCATCAATTCTGGGTTTGACATAGCTTTGTATGTCAGATAGAGGTCTCCTCAGAGTAAGTGGTATGCGACCGAGTAGAGTTGGAGTTTCTTGAGCCAGTCGGCATAGGGCAACTGTTTGAGGCCAGCAATCCTCTTGGTGAGGTACTTTTGGGGCCTCTCCAGTTGTTGTAGGTGTCTTGTGAGGTACATCCCAAATGGGGCATTGTATTCAATGAGGGGGTCTGATAAGTGATGAGTAGAAGGGGATGATGACTTCCTTTTTTCTAGATGCAAACCCTTTTGTGATTAGGTGGGCCACGAAGAAAGATTTTCTGACCACTGTGGCAATGTGGTTATCAAAGGAGAGGTTACTATCCACTTGGGTCCCAAGGTCTCTTATCACACTTTCTATGTGAACTTCCCCCTATTTAGTAATTCGTGGGTATCATGTTTTTACCAAAGGGTATAACAATGTACTTTTTGGCATTTAGCTTAAGGCCATGATTTTTGCACCAGGTGCCTGTCTCAGTGAGGCCCTTTTGCTGGATGTCTACATTGGCAGGGGAACCGATAATGGCACCCAGTTTGCAGTCATCTGCGAAGTTGGTTAGCCATAGACCCTTGTTGTTTGCTTGCACTTCGGAGAAGTATATACCGAACAGGAGAGGTCCCAAGACTGAACCCTGGGGCACTCCACTTATTACTGGTTTGGAGTCGGATCTGGAATCTGCAACTCTCACCATGTGGGTTCTGTCTGTGAGCCAGTTGGCCACCCATCTTGTGATGTAAGGGTTTATGTTAAGGTTGATGAGTTTATCTATGATTCCTGAATGGGGATAGTGTTGAATGCTTTAGCGAGGTCCAAGTAGGCTGTGTGGACCACCTTGTCCTCATCTATGGCCTTGGTAATTGTTTCAAAAAAGTCTACCAGGTTCAGGAGACATAATCTTCCCTACACAAATCTTAATTGGGTAGCATCCAAAGTTTGAAGGTTACCAATGTCTTTGTTTATGAGTTCCATGATGATATGCTCCATGGCCTTGCAGACCAGGCTTGTCAGGCTAATAGGTCGATAGCTCCCAGGGTCTGTGGTGGCTCATCCTTTGTGGAGTGGGATAACCGTTGCTGTACACCATTTGGTGGACACATAGCCTGTGGTGAGGCTGTGACTGAACATGGATTTTAGGTAGAGGGCTAGTTCATTTTGGAGTTCGTATAAGATGCAGCCTGGGATGTTGTCTGGTCCCATGGATGCTGTGTTTTTGGCTTTAGAGTGTGCCATTTTTACCTGTGTGTTTGTGATTGACAGGGCTCTGCAATCATCTGGTATAGTTATAAGCCCTTTGGTGGTGAGGGGGGAGTAAAGTTTGCACTGAACCTATCTGCCAAGATGTTGGCAATATCAGTTGGCTCTGTATATTTTGCACCATTTTGTTGTAGCTCGGTGCAGATTTGGGTGTTGCCATGGAGATTCTTGACATAGCTAAAGAATGCCTTGTGGTTGTCTTTGAAATCCGAGGCAATTTTTCTTTCCAAATTGGCTTTGGAGGATTTTATGAGGGATCTTAGTTTTTTCCTGAGGCCTGTCAGCGAGTTCCTCCATTCCTGGGTGTTTACTCTTTTTTGCAACAGTTTCTTCCTTCTGTTGTAGAGTTTGTTAATGGTAGGGGACCACCAGATTGGCTTCCTTTTTTTGGAGGATAGCATCTTGGCTTTGTTGGGGATAGCATGATCCATGCACTCATGCAGGTGCTTGTAAAGTGCATTTGTGTAGGATTCAGCAGTCGTGACTGTATTGACTGTGTTATCCATCTGCAGGGGCATCGCAAAGTTAGCCACCTCAGTTTTGAGTAACGTGAAGTTCGCGTTGGAGAAATTTTTTACTATGGTTTTCTTGTGTGGGGGTGGGCTCAGGATGTGGATATCTAGGGTAATTAGTTTATGGTCTGATCTAACAAGCGAGGAGTTGATCTTGGGCATTAAGTACTGGTCACCCATGTTGGTAATGACCAGGTCCAAAATATTGTTGCCCCTGGTGGGGGTGTTGACAAGCTGATCAAGGGAGTTAGAGTTTATAAATTCCAGGAATCATTCAGCAAGGGGATTAGTACAAGAGTAGTTTTCCCAGTTTATGTTAGGGTAGTTGAAATTGCCCAATATTATCGTATTTGGTTGGACCCTCATTTTTTTTCCAATATCCCCAGGGGCAAGGAGTGTGGGTCCTGGGTCATGGTGGGGGATCTATAACAAGCTACAATTTGGAATGCATTTTTGCCCTGAGTTAGCTACACTTGGATGATCTCAGAGGCGTTGTATTTTGCAACTAGCCTGGAGGTGTGGATGTCTTTGATGAATATGGACACACCTCCACTCTTCGTGCTTCAGTCCAAGTTTTGTGGCCAAAATGTGTGGCATGAATTATAGCCTGGTAGTGCTGGGACACTCTTAGGAGCCTTGAACCAGGTCTCAGTCACTGCACAGATATCGATGTTCTCCATTTTGAGGAATGCCTCGACTGAGTGCATTTTGAGGTTTAGACTCCTAGCATTGAGCAGCATTGCCCTCAGTTTATTGTCACCTGTACTTCTAACGGTGATGGGGTTGTCTTTTGAGCCATGCCTAAAAAAGGCACTATGGGGGCGTCAAGACCCTTGGCCAATATCCTGAATGCCAGGGGTGACAGGTGCAGGCCATCTATGGTGAAATATCGTGTCCTGTCAAGCATGTCATCCCAGGCAGACAGACATTGGATCCCCTTTGAATGACACCAGAAGCTTAGCCAATTGTTGAAGTTGATCATTTTATCCTTGTACTGTGGTATCATTCTTGGTGAAGGCAGGATGCTACTCAGGGCTAGGGTCATACCTGTCTGGGCAACAGGATCGGAGAGCTCTTCCATGTCTCTTTTCATGTAGACCAGGGAGGTATGTCTCAGGTCATTTACCCCAACATGGACAATGACAGAGTCATATTTGTACTTGCCTTGTAGTGACCTGAGTGCATGTGTTATGTGACGGATTATTGCACCTGACAAGCAGCTGACGGTAACCTTCTCTTTATCCAGCCTGGTGAGTGGGACGTCACTGTGCCTGACTATAGAGTCACCTATCACTAGAGTGTTGGGTATAATTTCTATTTATTTATTTATTTTTTTATTTGACATTTGTTACTCGGGTTGGTCCAACTGAACCAATGGCCTATTTTCAATGGAGAACCCAGGAGAAAAGCTCCAAATACATAAACAAAAACATTGCTTGGAAATATAAACAAATATTTGGTACAATCACGTCATGATACAGTTAACATTGTTTGGAAATACATACAAATATTTGGTACAATCACATCAAGATGCATTCATGTAACAAAAGAAAGATATGTGTCTGCCAAACAATACTACAACTCATTAAAAAACATAGAACATGTCCAGTAAGAAAATATAGACTGTCAAACAGGCATCATCTGTGTATAAAGAAAGGGAACAAGAACACAGGGGAATAAAGTTCTAGCAGAGAGCTACAGAAATACGAGTAAGTAATTTAGAGACTTGGCATGACCAGGTCTCGGAATTAAAGAAATAGCTTTTTGGAATTAAAGAAATAGCTTTTAATGTCTCGTTTAAAGTGGTGATATTGGGTGATGCTTCTTATATTAAGGAAGAGTGTATTCCAGACGTGTGCTATTGTGTACTTATAAAAAGACTTGCCTATGTTCTTTTTGGGTTTATAGACTTCAAGAAGATATGTGTCTGTTGTGCGGCAGTTCTGGAGGGGGGTGTAGTAAGATACTCGGTTGGAGAGAGAGGGGCAGGAAGAGGGATTATAGAGAACAGAGTGAGTGATACGCAGTTGAGGAAGTAGTAGGTGATGATGAGTAATGAGGTGACAGTAACGTAGTTGTTGATAAGATTTTGTGGTTCAGGGTCATATTCATCAGCCGTACACTTCTTCTTGACCATTATTAATTTGTATGAAACCATTTCTTTTTCAGGTTATCTACACAGTGAGGAACCCACGGGATGTGTTTGTCTCACTATACTTTTTTAGCCATAGCATATCATTTATTGAGACCCCAAAGAGTTTTGATGACTTCTTTCAAAAGTTTCTGAAGGGAGACGGTAAGTTTTCATCCTTTATGGTTTACTGTGTCCTTTTTGTTTTCTCTTTGCAATTGTATATTTTATTGAGAAACCAGCACAGACAAATAAGGACATGAGGAGGATGGAAGATGGCAAATATTGAAAAGGAGCCCTAAGCCACCACATCCAGGTATCAACTTTCAAAATATCATTGTCTCATATATTAACTATAATCTCATTGCTTTATGTATTAATTATAAACTCCTTTACAGAGGATTAGAGTATGGACATTCCAGATATGAAATACAGCCAAAATACGCATCTCAGATCAATAAACTGGATATTAAAATATTGCAGTGCCAAGAAAAGCAAGCATAAGTTTGCTAGCATTGGAGATGTGGAGAGACTTCACATGTCTCATTAGCAGTGTTGTAGTTATATTTATATGCCTCAGTCATTATGTGTACATGCACATAAGAAATGAATTGATAAAGCATACATATCCAACATTTATTTTGCATTCAGATATCATGTAGTTAAAGTAAACTTTCTCCCAGCCAAACTTCTAGTGTATATATTAGATGTGGCCAATAGAGTTTTGATATTTATCATAATATGCTATTTATTGCAAAAAATGCCTGTATATCATAGTCTTCCATACATCATTACCTGGAAGACTCACCCTTTTTTTCAGTTTGATAATGTACTCCATTGTTGCTCAATGGAAACCTAGAACAAAATGTTTTGGAAGAATTTGATTACTTTGGACTGTGGGTGCCCAAAAAGTTTCACTTATTCTGGATGACTTTCTTTCATCTTCTATATGTAGTTCACTTGTACTTCTGCTTCCTCCCAAGTCAATAAAAGTGGTAACTTTTTTGCCTTTTTTCCATAAAAGTCATCTCAACTGGCAAGAATAAATGGGTAACAATGGGAATAGCAGCATTAATGCTTCCTCTCTGTCTATTAATGTCTTATCAAATGACATATTTACCCTTTGCCAGAAAGGAGTGGTCAGGTCCACACATATTTCTCTAATCAGAACAGTGCAAAAGCAAGGCTGCGTGAATAGGGGACATGTCCTCTACGCCAACATGTAGAGAGTGTCAGATGATTAAAAAATGTTTCACAGCTTATAAACTGTTACTTTCTTCAAAGATAAACTTTGTGGTAAAATAAATATAACATGTAATAGTAGGGATGAATGTAAAGGGAATATAGGATGTGTAGTACCCAAAGCATGTCATGTAGAATTACTGTCAAAACTACTGGATTCCCATAATAGTAGTGTGTGAACACAAACAGCCATGCTAGTTGGTAGCTTGTAGGTAATAATGTCAGTTAAAGTACATATATAAATGTATATATAAATATATATATATATATGTATATGTATATATATATATATATATATATATATATATATATATATATATATATATATATATATATATATATATATATATATATAGTTGTAGGAGTCATTGTGCATACACACTTACTACAAGGAACATGAGAGAGGAATGGAGAAATGTGAATCTACAACACAGCCTGAATCATGAGAGAGATACTAACCTTTACACACACAGAACACTGTCCACAGCATACCAGCATGGTCCCCGCCCTTACAATATGAAAGGGCAATGCCTATCCCACATACCCTTTTATAGCACTGACCTGAAATCACAGTGAGAACTGCAATCAGTACACAACTGGCTGTATGCAATTAGCAAATGCTGGCTTACAATGGGTGCAGAGGCCATCACATGGACCTATGCAGATACCTACAAAAGCATCCAGTACTAACACTCCACACATGCAATACATTCATTGCACTGTCTGGAAGCAGACAGAGGGAGAGAGAAAAGTGAGAGAGAGAGAGAGAGAACAAAAAAAAAAACAAATATTATACACTGTCTCTGTGACTTTAAGCTGTCAGCAGTGACAGTAGCAGCAGCAAGCAGAACCAGTGGTAACGCAAACAGCTGCGACAAACACAGGTAATGCAAAGTAGCAGGTTAATAGTGTGCATACTGTGAACCCTCCAAATGTGTCATAGGTCTGTATCTATAGGTATGTCCATGTGATATGTTGTGTGTACGTAGTTCCACCAAAAGGGGATGACCATACATTACATGTCAATCAGTCTTAGGCCATGATCCTGGCAGCAGTTGTCTGTGCGTTGCCCCCAGCAATGGCTGTAGTGACTGCTTTGAAAGGTCAGCCAGGTTCAAAAGGCAGGATCATCCCATCACAAAGGCACACTGGCTGGAAACAATTGTCTGCAGGTACATGATATCACTGCATATGCATCCCATACTGCATAATTCCATAGCTTAGCAGACCAGGCCGATTATGCATATGATGTGGTAGTTCCTAGGGTCAGTCGAGGTGCCTCCTTAGTGGTGTGGGACCACTGTCGTTGTATGCCACTGTCCAGGTACATATCCTGTAGTATGGCCAAGATAAATCATCAGTGTTATATGCGGTTGTATGTCCTCTCGGAGTGCAGGTAGCACACATCCAGGGATACCATGAGGTCACAGTGATGCTGTGTGTTCTGCTCTGCTGAGGGCGGCCTTCACCTGGACATGTGAGATGATAGGGAGGTTGCATACAGCTGTGATAAATATTTCAACTGGTGGGGAGAAGGAGGGGGTATACGTGCACCGAACCTGTCTGCAAGACTGTTGCCAATATCCGTGTGTTTGATGAATGTTAAGTAGGTGTGTATTAACACAGAGCATATCTGAGGCATGTGGTCCAGATGTGTAACATAACTGAAGAAGGCCTTGTGGTCTTCCATAGTGTTTGTGGCCATTTCCTTCCCAGAGTAGGCTGTGGCCATTGTTATGACGGACTGTAGCGTAGTACCAGTGCTGACCACAGATGCCTTCCCTTAATGTGAATGTGCTCTGTCCTGCAGTAGCCTCCTGCTATTGTTATACATTCTGCCTCTGTCTGGGGTCCACTGGACAGGATGCCTAACCTTTGTGCATAGGGTCTGGGTTAGAAATGTGTGTGCAAGTTCCATGCAATCTGTGGCATGTCCATGGTAAGCATTTGCAAAGGGGTCAGCAGTGTGGGTTGTGGCTTCCAATGTCCTAGTGTGCTGCATGGATACCATCTCAGTCCCCGCAAGTGAATAACTGTCTAATCACATACATGTCAAAGTAGTCTACCCTGCTGGTGGTAGTGGTGGGATATGTATATCCAGGCCGAGTAACTTCTGTCCACATCACAGTAGTGGATGGCATCCCACATACAGTACCTTGGGATGAACCCCCAGAGTGAGGTTGTGCATTGGACCTGTCAGTGTGTGCTGACCGATGGGGCATGCTACTATGTTTTGTGGAATGTGGCAGGTATTGTTGCACAGGTGTTGGCTGAGCACTGATATCTGGCCATGTACCTGTGTATCCACCACGACACACACACATGCAACATATGGGAGTAGTAGTATATCACTACACATGAGTATCATGTATAGTATGTGTGCCATATATTGTTGACATAGTCTGCTGATATCCTGTTTGTGTTCTCTTCCAGGGAGATGGAGCGTCAGCGTAATCCCACCTACTCTGTAGCGGAAGATGAGGAGATCCACCAGAGCCTGGTGCGGGAGTATGACATCCTGTTTTCCTGCACCAGTCAGAATCAGCAGGAGAGGGCTGCACTGTGGCAAGACCTTGTCTGTAGGGTAAATGATATTGGCACGCATAACAGGACATATGAGCAGGTACAACATCACTGCAGTGATTTAATCTGAAGTGTCCGTCAGCGTGCATCAGATATCCACAGGCAACAGGTTGCCACAGGAGGTGGGGTGGCCACACATCCCCCCCTCACCAGACTGGAGGGGATACTCCTAAGTGTTGTGGCTCCAGCCCCGGAACAGCAACAGCAGTACACCTGCATTATGATGGAGGCTGGTTCCACAAAGCAGCACGACATGGAGCATGCAGGTAATATGCCATATGTACACTTGACTGTCCTGTACACTGTATTATATGCAATATCAATGGCACAGTTGTGCCCACTGACATTAATCTCATCATTTCTGCAGGTCCCTCCAGGGTTACAGCAAGGCAGGCCATCCATGCTGGTGAGTGTGTTTAACATAACCTATAATAGTCCTGATAATGCTAGTAACAGTAGTGTAACTCAGTAGTGCTCTGTGTGTATACTGCGGGGTGTGCATGTGTGCATGTGTGCAGGTGTGCCTGTGCCTATGTGTGCATGTGTGCATGTGTGCAGGTGTGCTGTGTCCACGTGTGCATGTGTGCCTGTGTCCACGTGTGCATGTGTGCATGTGTGCATGTGTGCCTGTCTCCACGTGTGCATGTGTGCATGTATACACGTGACCACGTGTGCATGTGTGCATGTGTCCATGTGTGCATGTGACCACGTGTGCATGTGTGCATGTGTCCACGTGTGCATGTGTGCATGTGTCCATGTGTCCATGTGTGCATGTGTCCACGTGTACATGTCTGCATGTGTGCATGTGTGCCTGTGTGCATGTGTGCATGTGTGCCTGTGTGCATGTGTCCACGTGTGCATGTCTGCATGTGTGCCTGTGTCCATGTGTGCATGTGTGCATGTGTCCATGTGTGCATGTGTGCAGAAGTGCATCACTGGTAACAATGTCTGGAGACTGTAAACTGTGTTTCCTGTCTTCCTCCCACAGGTTCTGGTGCTGCTCTGGTGACCTGCAGCAGGGAACCTGAATCTTGTGCCATGGGTACTGGTAATGATGATATTTGTGTAATGGTACAGGAAGGTGTGTCAGGGTCCGCCATTGGTCAGCCAATTGACAGTACACAGCTGTCAACTCCATCATTGCGCACAGTCATCCTGCCAGTACATCCTTTGTCACCATTGTCCCTAGGTGATGGACAGGATGCAGTGGGCATAGACCAGGGTAATGTGGTACCTGTGGCACTTGCGTCCCCACACAGCAGCCATGTGCAGGGTCCTCCGATGGTACCACACAGACAGTTGCCCATGGGTTCTCGTGGGAGCATCCGCGGGCATACTGCCTCTGGCCGACGTGCCCAAAGTGGTCTGACAACCTCAGCTATGTTTCGGACTGTCATGCAGGCACAGTCGCGTATGGAAAGGTACACCAGACAGGGTCTGAGGGAGCTGAAAGCATGTCACACAGCCATGACAGACAGTATGCGTGACATTGCGGATGCTATCTGTAATTTCACTGATGTCATAGACAGACATTGTGGGGACATATTACAGCAGTTCCACAACCAAATGTCCATGAGCTAGGGCAATGGTGGGCATTTACCGTGTCGACGTAGCCGTATGCCGGCAACAGCAGCAGCTGGCAGTCTGCGCAGATGACAACAGGCTCGCGCACGCCCCCATAGTGCCAGCAGCAGCCCCAGCAATGCTGGGTCTGTGCTGTCATTGGAACGCCCCAGGAGACCACGTGCACGTGGCTCTGGACAGTCCCAACAGGGACCTGTGTCCTGTCAACACACTCCGACTTCTGATGACAGTACCCAGTCTGGCTTAGTACTGGATACAGTCCGTAGCACCCCTGCCAGGCACAGGTACCGTGTCCATGCCCACAGACACTGATCTGTATGACCTGACAGGTGCAGTCTGTGGCTGTCCACAAACCCCTGTATATGGCAGCCATGAGGTGGAACTGTGTGCATGCATACACACATGCGAAATGTTAACACCTAGGGCGACCACATACACGCACACACTGCACCAACACTGCCCCACCCTGTACTGCTGCCCCTCACCAACACACATACACACACATGTCAATTGGTGGTATCAGTGGCTGACTCAGGCATAACTAATCCACACCCTGTGCATATGATGACACTGTGCCACCTCCTGCAATCTCCAACATCATTGCAGGAACAGGTAAACACAATGCTGATGCACAGGGTGACTACATAGAAGTGTATTAGTAGTATCATGTTGGTAACAGTACAGTGTGCTGCTATGACTGTGTGTATATCCCAGCATGCCTGCTGCAGTAACTGTATGAATGTCCTGAATTGTTATCTGCACCCATAGTACATACCAAAGTGTAACAGCTGCACATAATTGCATGCCAGTGGTAAGGTTGTCAACAGATAGCCGCATACATGGGTAGCACAGGGGGAAAGCTAACGCAAGTAGTGATATGCAATGGTGGACATGTACAGTAATGGTGTCAAGTTGCCCACAACGACTATGCAATGTTGTTGTTCACGCATGCAGATATGTGTGCAGTACCAATGTAATCCAAATCACAAATAACTATGACATAATATCAGTTCTACCATGGGCATCTGCGCTGTGTATTCCTGGGTACATGTTGATAGTGCCTACATATTTCCATTGTTACTTACTGTTATTGTTACCCCTTCTTTGTTGTACAATGCACTACTTCCAGCCCTGTTTACTGTAGCTTTGTTTGCATGCATGTTCGCTTGTGGTTCCCTGGAACACTGCTTACACCTGCAATGCAGAGTTACAGTGCTTCTGTAGACTCCTAGTGACATGTGCATAGCGTACGATACGTATGTCAACTTTACACATGACAGAACATCACTGTCTGTCCTGTACGCATGTACGTTGCCTGTGACACATTGCACATGTCTTACCTGGCATTTACCCACGTGTGCAGTCATATATGCCAGTGCTATGAAACAGTAGTGGTACACCCACAAATACACACCTTCAGTATGTTGTTCCCCATTGGGCCTATGTGTTGGTACTCACCATGGCAATCACACTACTAGGGTAGCATGTGCAAAGGTAACCTGTGAATCACCTCTATGGTCCAGTTGTGGTTTATGTGAGTCATGTGGCAATTTCACAGCTGCCACATGTATGTAGTCAGCCATCACCCTTAGCCAGGAACGTACAACACATGTGTGGGATGCCACCACACAGCCAATCTGAGGACTGGGCTCTCTGAACCCAGTAATACCATACCCTGTCAGGTGGCATGTCATATATACTACATCCTGGACAAACTTCATCCCCAATCCCTGCTGCTACTATTGATAAAACCCCTGAAGATGTTTCTGATAGTTTTGACCAATTCTTTACTGAGACATTTCAAGCCCTAGCTAGCCATCTACCTCCTAGCTCCCCTGGTCCTGAAAGTAGCACCCCTAAAAACCTACTTGCGTTCAGCTGCCAACCAGTCGCCAGTTCACTTCTCCGTACCTTGATTGAAACAGTGAAACCCACTACACTTTCTGCTGATCAACCCCATGCCGAGTACCCATCAAAATCAGATGATGCTATTGCTTACCCTGTCTCAAAACTAATCAAATGAACCATGGTAGAATCTAAATTTCCCACCATCTGGAAAATATCCTATGTAATCCCACTTCACAAAGGAGGCAGCTCTACTGAATCCTCCAATTATAGGCCAATAGCTATACTCTCTCCACTTGCAAAGATTATAGAAACTTTATTCATAGACAATTCATACACCACCTAATCCAAAATCGCCTTATGGCAGACACTCAGCATGGCTTTCATCCTCATCACAGCACTACTTCTGGCCTCCTAGCCTTTACTAACACCATAAACCATACTTGCAACACTAATTATATATCCTCAGCCCTCTTTTTGGATCTTTCCAAGGCATACGATATGGTTGATCACCAACTTGTAATCCACACCCTGCAAACATTCTGTCTAGATACTGGAGCCTTCCAATGGTTTCAATCCTACCTGCATGGTCGACAGCAGGCTGGCCTCTGGCAGAACAAACTCTCTAACCTTCTACCTAACACCCTCAGAGTACCACAAGGCTCTATACTAGGGCCCTTGCTGTTCTCCATCTTCATTAACGACCTTTATACTGTCATCCCAAAAGTCAGCTGTATCCAATATGCTGAAGACTCTACTCTGATCTGCTCAGCCACATCTCCAGTAGAGTTATGGTCAGCTACCCAGACCACCTTTAATACAATAGAAAACTGGCTTTCTGAACATCGTCTGATCCTAAATCCCAAGTAAACTAAACTGCTGTTATTTCACCAACACGTAGGTCTACCGCTTTCACCTTTACCATAACATCAACTGATGGCACAATAATCTCCCCTGACCCATCCACTAAACTATTAGGTGTCATCATAGACAATAATCTCAAATGTGACCTACATGTTAACCAAATTATCAAAGCCATCAATAAAAAACTAGGGTCACTTTACAGGATAAAAGCCTTCCTAACCCCTCCAGCTAAAGTTGCCATAGCTCACTCACACCTTCTTTCAACCCTTCTGTATGCATCCCCTCTACTCTCGAATATGAACAAGACTGTCCTTAACAAACACTCAATTTGCTACAACCACATAGCCAGGTTTGCCACTGGGATGCCTTTTAGGACACATCATTGCATCAATCTAAATCAGCTTGGTTGGCTTGCAATACCCAGCCTAATACAGTATAACCAACTGATTATGGCCTATAAAATCCTCTATAATCCGGGCAATACTCCTGCACTTCAAATATTATCACCCCCTATAACAATCCTAGACCGCTTTGATCCTCTAACAAACTACTAATTCAGACTAGCAAATTTAATAACACAGCTGGTGATTCTCTCTTTGCAAACTCTGTAAGTAGATCCTGGAACTCACTTCCAGCTGATATTACCTTACTTTCCACCTTAGGTCAATTTAACACTAGACTCAAACAACATTTGTCACTTAACTGGCTATGTCAATGTATCAAGCCTGGCTAACTCGAATGTGTAAAATCTGTTAACCAGTTTACTGTGTAATTTAATTTAATCCAGACTTGTGCTCAGGACTAACATTGACCTGTGGAACATGTTTAACTTGCTTACTTATTTAATCTCTGTAAATAATCTGTTTGTAATATGTAATGCTGGTATTATGTAATGCTGTATCTGCTTACCCTTGTAGCTTTTCTCCCCGGGCCTCCCCTGGAAATGGACACGCATCCAGTCGGACTATCCTGGTCAACAAATGTAGGATAAATAAATAAATAAATAAAATATATTACAGTGACTACAATACAAGTCAGACATTGACACGCACTGACCGCATGCTGAACACACTGGGGCATACGTGGGGACTCAGAATAGCATCCTGCCTGAGCATCACACACCTCCGCAGCTGGCACACAGGCATATGTTCCATTGGAACAGAGCACATGCCACACATGGCACACACATCCCCTGTGCCACACACTCACAGCCTGTAGGGCTACACAACACACCTGCTACAGACGTGTCAGGTACCTGTCTTGGGTGCTGCACTGGGGTCCCGCTCAACAGGCTGTATCTGGTGAAGGTCACAGTGATGTGCCTCAGGGGCACTATGGTCCACTAAAGAACACATGCATACAGGTCAGTCAGAGGCATGGACACATATGACTCACTCATTGACCATGCCAGTATGGCTGACCTGAGACATATCTCCCTGGACTACATAATAGGGAACATAGAATGGATCTCTCAGCATGTGGCACAGGCCAGTATGAGCCTGATCTTGGTTGCCAACATACCCTCACCAGGTATGCTACCACTATATGTGGGAGGGGTGTTGTATGTCTACATTATGCTCAGTCTTCACTGTCATTCATAGGGTATCTGCTAGCTGTCAACGTGTGCTTACATGCTATGGAAACCACAGTGATGTGCAAGGGTCATCTTGCACGTGACACCCATGGCCCGATGTATAATGGTAAAGCTCCTTGGTACACACATACTGCCTTATGCTGCAGGACATGGTTTACATAGCCACCTCCGTGGGTATCACACAGGTTAGGACACTAACAGTGCTGCTACACAACAACAGCAGTGTACACCGGAAGATGCATGCACCAGGCACTGTCCTCAGCACGGTGAACTGCAATGTCTGTGCAGTACCAGATTCCTGATTCATGGCTCACAGGTGTTACCCATCACTGACAGGTTATGCCCCATACCATGCCTGTCATCCCCTACACATGTAACACACATGGACAGGGGGGTGGTATCCCAAGGTACCACAGATACACACACCTCCAGGTTGTTGGCACAGCACAAAGCATCAGGGCCAATCATGTGCAGCTGACAGTGTGTCGGACTGCCATCTGGTTCATAGCCTGGCACACACAACCCTCCCATACACAGGAAGACCACCTATCCTCCATAACAACACTGGCAATATGACAGTCTCAAGAACTGTGTTTATATGGCTGGACTGCATCCAGCCAAACATTGTGCGTGAGCATTACTGTAGCTACAACACACTAGTTGAAGGGTTCACAGCATGTGGTCACTGAATTGCAGTGGAATGACATGTTACCACTACCACAACAGGTGGGAACATGCAGCACCTGTACATCGACTACATGTACACTATATGGCCCAGACCGGATGTGTATCCCCTGCTGTATGTATTTTACCATATACACCCACACTGTATAGACACATACCACGTGCGGACTCTGCACAGTAAGACACAGTCATATTGGCATACATTGCAAATACCATTTATCCACTCGAGGCATGTGTCAGACATGGTAACTACTGCAGGTCACAGGTATTTATGTGCATGTGTCACACATATATCATGTGTGCAATGCCATTGCTGGTTTAGGCAATGGCATGCATTGTTATGTACAAAGACCCATACAAGGTCATACTGTGTGACACAACCACACGTGGCAGTTGTGGGTTACCAAAACATACCTATCTGTACTCTGACAATGGTAATAGACAGAGTAGCAGAGTGCACTATTGGCATTACTAGCCAACTAGCCCTGTTTGGCTGTGCTGATAGTG
Source organism: Protopterus annectens (assembly GCF_019279795.1). Lineage (NCBI taxonomy): Eukaryota > Metazoa > Chordata > Ceratodontiformes > Protopteridae > Protopterus > Protopterus annectens. The sequence goes on from NC_056726.1 coordinate 1,255,359,790, forward strand.
TAGTGACATCCCCTGTGTTTACTGGGGGAATATGCAGCATCTGGTGTATTGTAGTATTTGCCAAAATGATCTGTTCTCTCACACTTGCATTTACACACACCCTACTACCCCCACACACACACACGCACACTTGCCATTTGCAGGATTCATTCCCCTACCTAACTAAGTCACGACACGTAAGAAAGACGCATTAGCAAAGCGCACTGTTCGGATTACAAGATAGTTCTTCTTCTCTGGCCGTACTTATAGGGTGCTGACAACATCAGTATTTTGAAAGGGTAATGTGCATCAGGTAGTGTGATCTCCTGATTGCCAGAACTAACATGTTTTGCATAAGGAAGTGCACCCACACAAACTCCCCACATCCAAACACACACACACATGCCATTTAAAGGTTTCAAACTCCTACCTAACTACATTACAACACTTGGGAGAGACGCATTAGCAGAGTGTGCTATTCGCATTACTGGGAGGCTTCCCTTCTCCTGCTGTACATATAGGGTGCTGACATCATCTGTGTTTAGAAAGGGGAATGTGCGTCCTGAAGTGTATTCTCCCAGTTGCCAAAAGGGACATTTCCCTCACACAAAATTGCACACTTACTAACCCCCGTCATGCAAACACACACACTTGCCATTTGCAGGATTCAAACCACTACCTAATTATGTTATGACACTCAAGACGGACGCATTAGCAGAGCGCGCAATTCGCATTACTGGCAGGCTTCCCTTCTCCTACTGTACTTATAGGGTGCTGACATCATCTGTGTTTAGAAAGGGGAATGTGCATCCTGTAGGTGTTCTCCCAATTGCCAAAGGGACATTGCCCTCATACAAAACTGTGCGCACACTAACCCCCCTCATCCAAACACACACACTTGCAGGATTCAAACCACTACCTATGTTATGACACTCGAGACAGACGCATTAGCAGAGTGCGCTATTCGCATTACTGGGAAGTTTCCCTTCTCCTGCTGTACTTATAGGGTGCTGACATCATCAGTGTTTAGAAAGGGGAATGTGCATCCTGTAGTGTATTCTCCTAGTTGGCAAAAGGGATACTTCTTTCAAACAGTCTTGAACACACACTAACCCCCTCCACACACACTGAGCACGTACAGGATTCAAACCCCTACCTAACTATGTTATGACACTCGAGACGGACACATTAGCAGAGCGCGCTATTCACATTAATGGGAGATTTCCCTTCTCCTGCTGTACTTATATGGTGCTGACATCATCAGTGTTTAGAAAGGGGAATGTGCATCCTGTAGTGTGTTTTCCCAGTTGCCAAAAGGGACATTTCCCTCTCACACACACAAAGCATTTGCAAGATTCAAACCCCTACCTAACTATATTATGACACTTGAGGAAGACGCATTAGCAGAGTGCACTATCCGAATTACTGGACATCCTTTCTGCACCTGTAGTATTTATAGGGTGCTGACATCTTTATTTCTACAGAGGTATGTAGATGTAGTACTGCCTGTCAGGTGGGGATAGCATATATATGCATTTGCAGCCACGTACGTCAGGGTCAGATATGCACATCGCACTGGCAGGTTATGTTCTATACCATGCTTTGGGACCACAGGACCTGTAACACACAACACAACCAGTCCAGAACACCACACCCACATCCAGGACGCACACTTAGCTTCCCTGGGAACAGTGCCAGGATATGCAGGTGTTCACATACACCATTCCAGTTGTTAACATCAGGTACAGGCATATTGTGTGTGAGAACTACTCAGGCCTCTACCACTTTACCCTACAGCCACTACAATTTGTGGGTCCATGTGCTATGGCAGAACCACACACCACAGCCACATGGGGGAATACATATTGCACCTGTCCATCTGCAACGTGCGTACTCACTGTTCCACACCAGAGGTAGACCACCATTGTTGATATCTGAACATATCCACCTTTCCCTGGACATCCATATCCCATCTCCACCCCCAGGCAAGGTTATCACTGCACACAAACTGTATTTAGCACAAGCAGACTCTACACTTGTGTAGACTGGGCTGGATGATTTCAGAGGACCCATGCTGGAGGACTATACTGGCCACTCAGCATAATCCTTGACAATTGCATTCTATGAGCATGTGTACGGTTTGCATTGGTCATGCTATCCCACATATACCCATGACTGCTCCACAACAAGACACCTGTCAGCTGTACACCAGCCATATATGCGCCGTACAACAGACAGAGTGACCTAATACATTGCAGAGCTGTAGCCCACAGAGGGAGGACATCTGTGAACAGTTCCGGCACGGCACTTCATTCACACATACTCATTACAACACAGTGTTGACAGTGGAATCGTCCAGAGAATGCAGATAGGGCTCCCCTCAGTCTGTTATTGATGGACACCTACTGTCAGAGATCCTCAGCAACCCTCTCACAGCACACACCGACAACATGGCTGTGGCTTAGCACATTCAATCCCTGGGACCTCCACGGTGCCCCTGCTTGATAGAGGCACAGCTCACTAGCCTCACATGTTGCCTTCTCTGACCTACTTTACAGTGGCACAGTAGCCTACTGTCCTGGGGATGCAGATGCCAAGCACACTCTGGCTGAGCTGTCATTCCCTAGGGCAACAAGCCTAGTATTGACCTCTACACCCATATGTTCAATTGTCAGATGCACAATATTTGTTGTGCTGTTCTACTGTTTGCAGGTCTTTATTGCCATAGCATTCCCTGTTCCTATGACCAACTTGTGTATCTGTGGAAGATGTTTGCATATGACGGCGATCCACTATATCACTTATGTCTCTGTAGTCATTTACTGTGTGCACTGGGCTGATTGCTGTGTTGTGGTTGGTTCCTAGACTGACACGTACAAATACCAAATATGTGTGGCAAACTGCTAAACGGAGATATGGCCTAAGTGTGCGAGCATGCCCAGTGTGAGCTTTCCATATGTTGCACTCTGAAGTCCACCACATATTTGGGTGTGTGTGAACTTCAACAATATCTCACGTTTATGGTTGTGTGTTGGGTGTCATGTTGTGTACTAACTGGCCAACTGCTTTGTGTCTGCCACAACAGGGATTATACTGTGCCTGCAGGGATTGCATGGGATACTTTGCAGACAGTTCTCAACATACTTTCATAATGACCTAACACTGTAGTACCGTATAGTGTACTGGTTCAGTACTTTCACTGTGGTGGACAGTATCCTGGGCTTTAGTCCTATGACTGCTTGACATCTTCATAGTGAGCACAACAGACTGTGTAGGGGCCAGTTGTGCACATATCACCATGTTGCAATATGTTCAGATATGGACTACCTACACCAGGCTCATCCAACATTGCTAGTGTATTCCAGAACATGGGTGGACATTGGCAAACACTAGCGATGTTCCCTAGGCCATTTCTGATGCTAGTCACAGGGTGTGTTTGTCCTTCGACACACATTGTAACTGGAGTTTGCCATGACATATGTCATGGTTAGTATACTGTGCCTCTGTCTACCTCTGACATAACAGTGATACCCAGGGTTAGCCTACCATCTCCCATACACTCATCAGGATTCCTCTTGAGGGGTGTCGATATGTGACTCTCTGGCTGACCTGTACCAGGAGTTTACTGAAGAGTGGGGGTGCCTTCTGTGTTATAGATCATTCTGTACAGCTTGTCCTATGTATGTCAGTGCTGGGGTTCAGGTCTCTCATGTGCATAGCTCACTGCCATTCAGATTGTACAAGGTGCAACATGTTCATTCATTCCAGGTTGGACATGGCTTCATACATCAGGCACAGCTTTCCTGTAGCTGGGAAGTATGGCGGTGTGTGGGGCTGCAGTTTGTTTACTCAGGCAACACATGGCATCTGTTCATGCTCTTTGCTACCCCTGGTGGGGTACTGTTGTGGACTTTACAGTTGATGGAGGTGTCTGGTGCGGTATATCCCACAGGGGCTATTGTAGTCGGTTGTGACGCTGATGGAGGATGACTGCAGAGCCACAGTGAGTTCCCCTTATCTACATCTGCCAACCTTCATGTTTGGGTGGGTATATGGTACATGTTTTTGCGAACACTACAGCCACATGTTTGTCCAGTGCAGGATATTTATCACCTTTTGTACCCAGGTCTCACATTACATGTTAGGTACCTCATGGGTTAACACCTGTGTGGTAATTTGTGGGCACTTACTGTATATCCACGGTGGTTGTCTATACACAGTTCTGCAATTAGCTTGCTGACATGGTTATGGCTACAGTTGTCTGTTTGTAGGTGGCCCTTTTGTGGGTTGCTTGTGTCAGCTGGGGGTCGGATATGGTGGGCTGTTTGTACTCCTCTGCATACATGTTCAGTCACAGTCCTTCCATGTTGGCCTATACCTATGGGACATATATACAGAACGGGGGTGGGGAGGGCCAGGACCAGGCCTTGTGGGATGCCACTCATATCCGCTTTGTAGTCTGACATGGATGCGGCATGTCTGACCATGTCAGTTCTGTCCTTGGTCTGGTTTGCAACCCCTCTACTGACATAGGGGTATATATTTAAGCTGGTGAACATATCCATACCGAAGTCGTACGGTATTGTCTAGAAGCATGTGCACGGTCCAGCTACGCTGTGTGGACCACATTGCCCTCATCAATGACCTTAATGACTGCTTCAAATGGGTCAGACATGTTTAGGGGCAGGTTCTGCAGTTACGACAGCCACACTGTGTAGGGTCCAGTATCAGTAGGTCCACAATAGCCTTCTGTCTGTGGTACATACTGATCCTTTCCGTAGCTGTGCAGAACAAGCTTGTCAGGATCCTGGGGAGGTAGTTTGGAGTATTCATTCAGGCAACACCTTTGTTGTGATGGACCACTGTTGTTGTACGCTGCTCTTTGGGTACATATCCTGTGGTAAGGCTGACATTGGGCAGTAGTGTGATTTGGCATTCCATTATTCTTGGAGTCCATGTTGGCCTCAGCACAGGACACCATCACATACCTTTGCTGTTGTGTGTTCTGCTTTGCAGATGATGGCTGTTACCTCAGTATCTACAATGTCAGGGGACCATCAGTCTGCTGGGATAGATATTCTGCACTCGGGGGGGGGGTGTTTGCACTGCACCTGACAGGTTGTATGTTAGCAATATGTGTGTGTATTTGGTATGTTGTTTGTAATATCTGTGTGATTCGGGGCATATCTGTGGATGCCCAACATGGTTCCTACCATCAGTTGGGTAACCCTTGGGATTATCCTTAGTGTCCTGTACGTTTTGTATCTTCATAGGTTCATACTAGGCTATACACCCTAGGCCATTAGTAAGCCTAGCCAGAGTGTGTGTGTCTTTCGCCACCCCTTGCTATGTTCAATTATGGCCATTTATGAAGTTCTTCACTGTGCCTCTGTCTGGTCGTGACACAGTGAGGACCCCCAGTATACATGTACGGTCATCCATCCACTTGGCAATATTCCTGTTGAGGGGTGTCAGTGAGGGGCTCTGCCTAACATGGATTGGGATCCTGGTTCTGGGTGTGGGGAGCCTCTGGGTTATTTATCTGTCCCTCCAGCACATCTTATTTCATTATGTGTTGAGGCTGACATCTGTGACTCTCACAGCTCCAATGGCTTTGATTTCCTGTGGTGGAGCATGTCCATTACTCCTGTGTTGGACATGGCCTTGTACAACAGACATACAATGCCTCTGTGTAGGCAGTGTGTGACTGCAGTCAGCTGGGGTGTCTGCAGCCAGGCAGCATATGACATATATTTCACACCCTTTATCCTGTTGGTGGGGTAACTATGAGGTTTTCCGAACCGCTGCAGGTGTCACGTACGGTACATCCCATATGAGCCATTGTACTAGATTATGGGTCTGATAAGGGAACAGTACAACAGCATAGTGACCTCTGTTGATGTTGATGTGAATCCTTTCATGATACGGTGTCCAATATTGACAATCTTCATAGCCACATTGGCATTGTGGGTGTCACATGACAGATTAATGTCGACCTGTGTCCCTAGGTCCCTGATTACTCCTTGCATACATAATGGTTTGACACCTATGTGGTAAGTTGTGTGTACCTTGTCTGGTATTTGGTGGGACATTCATACTGTCCAGTGTCTTCGGATGTCTGGTTGGAGTTCTTGTATGTGAGAGTGTGGTCTGTCGCATGCTACAGACTGTACAGCAGTTTTGACTACAGTTATGTGCACATGGGTGGTCTCCGCTGCTTTGTGCATTGTCAGTTACCTGGCAATATGGGTGTCTGTGCTGAATATGGATACTCCTCCTCCTTTGATGTTTTGGAGCAGGTGTTGGGGCCATAACACATGATATGTGGTATAACCTAGTAGTGCTGGTGTGCTATCACTAGGCTTGCAGCAGGCTTCTGTCACTGCACAGACATCGATGTTCTCCATAATGGGAAGTGCCTCAGGGGCATGCATATTGCAGTTTACACATCTGTCATTGGTCAGCATTACCCTTATGTTACCTACCACTTATGTTTTCTAGGGTGGTGGGTAGTCTTTTTGGCCTTGCCTACATATGGCTCTATGGAGGCAGCAAAGGCCTTATCCAGTATCCAGACGCACACGGGTAACAGCTGCAAGCCATCCCTGGAACAGCAGCATGGCTTGTCATGCTTGACACCTCAAGCAGACAGACATTAAACCCTCTTGGACTGACAGCTGTAACTGTGCCAGCTGTTAAACATGAGCATTCTGTGTTTGTACTGTGGCATCATTCTTGGTGAGGGTTGGATGCTGCACACAGCCAGTGTCATACCGCCCTGGGGTACATACTCAGAGGGACCATCCATGTCTCTTTTCATGTTGACCAGGGAGGTACATCTCAGGTAATTCACACCAGCATGGACATTGAGTGCATCATATTTCTGCTTGCTTTGGGGTGACCTGTGTACTTGTGTTATGTGGCATTTTGTGGCAGCCTACAGGCAGCTTACTCTACCCTTTCCCTTGTTCAGTCTGGTGAGTGGGACAGCAGTGTGTCTGCCTCTACAGACACCTATTATGACTGTATCAGGCATGTTGTTTCTCCTTCTGGCCTGTGACTGTTTGGCACACCAGCTTTGCGTACTATTCGTTGCATGTGCTATGTTTGAAGGTTGTGGTTGCTTGTGATCTGCTTTGGAGGCTTCTGTTGGTGTGGTGTGTTTGTAATTAAGGCCACCGGGAATATTTGTCTGTGTTTATGTGTTTGGTTTACAGTTGTGGTAGGTTTATGTGGGACTGGGTTTGTGGTGTATGTGGTTACCTTCTCCTCCTGACTAGTTTTGACAGTACTGAGTTGGTGGAGCTCAACCTCTGGTTTGGATACATGGATGCATCTATCACATATATTTGTATTTACTGGGGGGTGTTGTGGTTGTCTGTGTACTTGAGACTGGTGTCACATTGCCTCTGGATTCACAGATTCTACTTGTTGTGGCTGGACTTAGTGGATTGTATGTGTGGACATATGTTATTGCCATACTACTGGTCAGTGATTACTTCCCTTTTTATGTTTGCTCTGTCATGTGGTAGCTTCCTCATTCTCTTGCATGGTTTGGTAATGGCTGGAGTCCAGCATGCCAGATGCCTGCGTGTATGGCATTGTGTGTTGTTGTTATTTGTGATTGCAAACTCCAAGCATTCCTGGCTTTGTTCATGGAATGCCTGTATAACATGTTCTGTGGTGTGTCCCATATTCTGCACTTGCACAGGGCCTTTTGTGGATTCAACATCGGATTTGAGGGCTGCAACCTATGCTTTACACATGTTTTTCACTGTGGTATTCTGGCCAGGGACTGGGGTCAGGATGTGTATATCCAGTGTGATTACTCTATGGTCTGGTCTTACCAGTGAGGGGTACACTTCTCATCTTGCCATCCAGTACACATGTTGCTGATTATCACATCCAGTATGCTTACCCCTCTTGTGGGAGTGGTACATTGTTCATGGGCATTTTGGTTTATGGAATCTGGGTAATTTTCTCCTACTGTGTTGGTGCTAGTATAATGCTCCCGGTGTATGTCTGGGTACTTTCAGTCAAGCAATATAATGTGGATTGGGGGGCTTGATATATTCATGTATTCCGACATAGGCCAGGTGCAGTTCCTGGTATTAGGACAGTCGTCTGCAGCAGGCTATATACTGGGAAGCGGTTTTAGCCATTGATATTTGACCATGGCTAATCCATGCTGCTTCTTGTTGTGGTACCAACATGGGGGTATGGTTATCCTTGCCATTTCTTGCTAGTCACCCTCCTTTTGTAGTTTGTTCCATGTTTTGTGGCTGTACAGCACAGTATGAGGTGTGACCTGGTAGTGTTAGGGTGCTGATGTGAGCCTTGACCCAGTTCTCTATTACAGGACTGGTATCTACATTCTCCATACTGTGTGCATTTACACTGCACACATCTTGATGTTTATACATCTTTCATTGGGTAGCATTACATCTAGGTTCATATCCCTTGTAGAACCTATGAAGGTGGGTTTGTGTTTGAGACTCACCTAATCAGGGCATGCTGTGGGTACTGACAGCCTTTGCCAGTATCCATGGGGCATGGCATGATAGGTGTACGCCACCCCTAGCAGGTGGTGCATCATGTCATGCTCCGCTTGTCTTCCCAGCCTGAAACACATTGGCTCCCCTTTGACTAACTGCATTACTTCAGCCAGTTATTGCACTTGATCATCCCATCGTCATTTTGTGGCTTCATGCTTGGTGAGGGTGGATGTTAGTCAGGGTGCTCATGTGTGCATATAGTACATGGTGTTACATTACTTAACACATGGCATCATTCCTCAGATGGTGCTGCAGGGCTGCCTCTGTCGGATGCGCATATTACACTTCCCTGTACATAATAATAATAATAATAATAATTGCAGATCCAGATGGAATCACCACAGGAGATGAATTTCCTCAAGAAAAGTATTTCTTTATTAGAAGGTAAAAACACAAGCGCTTTCGCGTAGCTGACTACGCTTCTTCAGATGTAATTTAAAACTAAAATTGCAGTTATTTTTATACAAGACATTTTGGCGCGCAAGCCAAAAAATAATTCAATTAGGTCAATACCTAATTGAGTAATTGATTGCTCTATTCTTACAAGAGTCATAAAGAACGTATTAAACATGTAACAAATAAAGCCTTTTAATATTAAAGCTAAATCACATTTATAAAACGTGTAAATATTACAAAGCAACAACTCAAAAAAGTTTAAAAGCATTTGAAAATCAATAAAAAAGTAATAACATATTCAACCCCAGTTTGAAGATTTATTGATGTTTAAATAGTTCCGTAGCACGAATGTATCAGTAAAGCAGCCATAGTGCAATCTATTTGTTTCTCAGAAAACAATATAATAGTAGATTCATTCCTATTAGAACTCTGCGCTACTGTAACGCTAAGTATATTATGAACTGTAAAGTACACTGCATATAAGCTAAACATATATATATATATATATATATATATATATATATATATATATATATATACTTCCCTGTACATGTTTGTGAGCAGGTCATGTCATTTTAGGCATCCATGTTATTATTTGAGTGAGTCAGAGGGGGTATCATTCCCAGGGTTCCTACTGAGCCAGTGTATGTGCTGTGCGTTGCCTCTTTGCCAAGGCCAGGGCATACTGGGCACGCCTCCTTCTGCCTACTGGGGCAGGCTCAGGTTTTTCCTCCTCCAAGTCACGCTCTGCCTGTGATGGCCTTGGCAATGGTGGGGGGCTGTTTGGCCCGGCCCTATGCTGGTCCTGCTGCAGCTGTTTTCGCAAGATCATATTACATAGCATAGCACATACCATGACAATTTGGGTACATGTAGTTGGTGTGTATTGCAAGGCTCCACCAGATGTGTCCAGACACCGGAACCGTGACTTGAACAGCCCAAACACACGCTCTATTACATTACGTGTTTGTGCGTGTGCCTCATTATGGCGTTCCTGTTCAGGTGTGTGTGCGTTTCTGATGGGTGTCATCAGCCACGGCTCCAGTGCATAACCTGCATCCCCCACTAGGTGTCCGTGTGGGATGTCCCCATTGGCAAATGTGTGGTACAGCTGCGTCAAATGCCAGATGTGGGAATCGTGGTAACTCCCAGGGCAGCCAGCACACACATTCATTATTATGCCCTGGGCATCACACACGACCTGGCAGTTGATGGAGGGGAAGCTCTTGCGGTTAATGTAGGCCCTACCCCGCTCACCGGCTGGTGCTTTGATGCGTATGTGCGTGCAGTCTATTGCACCCACTACCTCAGGGTATTCCGCTATTTGCTGGAAGAGATGCATATTGCTGGCCAATACCTCACGGGCATTGGGGAAATATACATGATCACCGACATGTGCTGACATGGCATCCAGGAACTGGTGCAGTACCCTGGAGGCTGATGCCTGTGATATCCCCATCATATCGCCAGTTGGTCTCTGGAAGGTACCTGTTGCTAGTATTCTTAGGCCAACACATACCTTGGTTTCCACTGGGATGGGTTCCCCTCTGTTGGTTCTGTGTGTGAGGCATGGCTTGCACAGCTCAACAATTTGCTGCAGGAGCTCTCTGTCCACTCTATAGCGCTCTACTATCTCCAGCTCATGTAACCCATGGTAGGTGACCCTGGGCATGTACACTCTTCTCCGTCTCCTCACTGTGGGTTATCTGGCACCATCTGCATTGTCACCACCCTCAGCAAGTCACCAATGTTATGACAGCTATGGCAGCCCCTAACATTTCTGCTCTGAGTTCAGCTTTTTCAGTTTTCACTTCTATTAGTTTACTCCTGTCTTGCAGTGTCTCTTAAGGGAAACATTCTGCACTACTGTTTTCAGAGTTTTAAGTGCTGGGCTGGATTACTATTCTGCCTGTGTAATTGCCTGCTTCTAATTGTTTTCACCTGCTAGCTCCAGCAGTTATCCCTGTTAGCTTCCTATTAATTCTGTTGCTTCCTTTTTCCTTTCTGTTTCCTCAGGGGGGAGCAACGTGCATACTATCAGAAACACGCTCACAGTGGCTTACATGCGCGCACACGTGCTTACACGGTTCAGAATCTACTTATTCGGGTTAAAACGTGCGTACACCCGCGCAAACACAGTTACACGTCTGCCAACAACCTCCAACATACTCAGCCTGCCCTACATGCGCGCACACCATTGCAAACAGTGTTAAACATCTCCTAACACGCTCCCACATGCTGAGTCTGCCTTACACGCGCATACACTGCCCTACTCGCGCTTCATGGTGCACACACGTGCGCATGCACGCCCAGCAAGAAACTTTGGTGTAAGTAACAGTGTACACCTTCCATTTCTTGACTTTCCATGACTTATCTAGTGGCACACCTCTTTCTATGATCTGTGTCTGTTATCTGTCATGTTACACTGGCCTCCAATGAACTGCATTTCTTTTTACCATTCCCCCCTGTGATGTCACCTATCTCCTACTGTATTCCTCCCCCTTATGCATCTCTTACACTACTCAGACTGTGCTCATTTGCTATGTGACTGTGAGATTCAGTATCCTAACCCTCATTTACATGAGATTGCCTACTAATGCTTAGTTACATGTCTTAGACTCAGCTTCCCCCCTTAGCAACCACTACACGGTGGCCATGTTGTTTTTGGTCTGCTGGTCCCTGCATTGTCATTCCATGTATTGCATGAAACCCACATTTGTGGGTTTATAACCTTCATTTTCATGTTTTATATAGCGCAGCCCGTTTGCACGGGGCTACGCTGGGTTTAAACATCGGCGATCGCCGAAAAAAAAAATTATATTTTTAATATTTTGGAATCGGGTTATATTGCCAATGGCCACAATTTGGCCATTGGCATGCTGCCTGAGTCATATGCATCCTTTTTGGAGCTGACATGGCTCTTTTGTGGAATTTGCAGAAACGTACTCAGTTGTCAACTGAGTACATTTCTGCAGCTAAAACGTCTCTTATACGGACTGGTTTCTGCTGCGTGGATCGCTAATATACCTCATTTGCATACCTTTCGTCTGCAAGTGAGGTATTTAGCATGTCCACGCCCAGTCCGTGTAAGAGACGTTTAGCTGGTCTCTTACACAGAGTTTAGGGCTGTTCCTGGATCGCGAGGCTTGCATGGAGTGTTGCACGTCTCTTACACTCCGTGCAAGCCTTCGTGAATCCTGCCCTATGTGTCCTAACTTGATGACTACTTTGACATGTCCCCACGCATTCTCCCACATTCACTGCTCATCTGTTAAGAAAAGCATGTGCCTTCTAATCCATACAATTACACCTGATTCTTAGCTTAACCTTTTTTAAATATTCTCTCTTCCTCACCACTAGCCATATTCAGTTAACACAGACCGTGCATAAAACTTTCTTTCTTTCTTTTGCTGAGTTTATATTCTTGGTTCTTTTTATTTCAGACAATTTCTAACATTTTATACTTAGCTGTTTATATCATGAAATAAAGATTTATTAATTTACTCATGATACAGTGTGACTGCTTTTATTGTTAGTTTTATTTTACTTTATTTGTATTTGACTATAAGAAACTCTCTGAGTCTCTAACATAATTTCAGAAGAAATACTTTAACTTTCTGAGTCTCATGACACATCTGATTATCATCTTTATGCACATTTAAATACATTTACTCACTTTTTACTTTTTATTATTATATGCCCGACCGACTGTATGTTCTCTTCTCTTATTTTAATGTTTTATTTCTCCCAGGTCAAATCAGAAAAAGGGGCACAACTAGATCAATTTATTTAAGTTGTTAACATGTAAAATGAATTAATAAAATATATTTACCGTGGCAGGGCTAGCCACGTGGTGGTGTAAAAATTGGCTCTAAATTATTGTTATTATTGAAGTGATACACTGACACCATGGTCAAAAATAGGAAAAAGTAGATGAGAATGCATGGATGGATGGATTGATGCATGGATGGATGGATTTGAAAGAATTTGCTTATTTTTATGTAAACTCGTATCTGCAGTCTGCAGTTATGCATTATGTATGTCACCCAAACTAGAAGCTAAGTTAGTCACTGTAATTTTTATCAAACAAGTTGCAAAGTAAAAAAAAAAAATCAAAACACCAAAAGCAATGACTGCACTGTGAAAAATGCAGAACATCTTGCTTGCTTGGATTTGAAACAAGCCTAAAGTTAGTTATAATAATGAAAGAGACAAAGGGACTTTGGTGGGGAGAGAGAGGCTTTAGTGTTTTATACAAATCAGGTATTTCTGTGTTTGAATTTTATTTTTTATTTTGCTTATTTGTTAAGCAGGCAACTCCACTAAACATAAGCTTGTTTACTGGGAGAGGGATTGGCATAATAGTTAATGTCTTTACCTGAAAAACAGAAAGTATAGGGTTTGATCCTAGCTATGGATGTTATTGACTAGACTTGTAATAGACTGTAGATGAATAACCTACTATTTACATATATGAATGTGAGAGCATTGTGTTTAAGTGAGTTACTCAGTCACACAGTAGACAAATAGAGACAGAGGGCTTCACCCTGTGAACTGTAGGTTGAGGCCATTGGCGTAGATAACCTTAATCATCTAAGCTATACTCCTGTCTTACACATTCTAGCATATATAAAACATTATTTAGATATATCACTTCTATGGTAGTGATTCCTCATCCATGCTAAGTCACACTTCAAATTTTCAGAATCCTAGGATAACTGATTTTAGGTAACTCTGAGCCAATAACATAATCTCAGAAGAAACTGAAGAAACTAGGTAAACTACAAAGAAAAAAGAAGTGTGTCTATCTGGCCTCACTTTGTGTGGTAGACACCAGGAAAGGCACAAGGGTTAGTTTCAACAGAAAAGCAATAAATAAACTGAACAAACAGTTGAGATCAAGAAAGTGCATTTTTCAGTCAGGCAGTAGTATAGAAAAAAAAAACATTCAAAATGAATATAGATTAAATTTTACCACACAAATGTGATTTTTTATCATTAGAATGTTAAATGAATTGAAGATAACCTCTAAGTATCATATTTATTATTATTTTTACAAAATTAAAATGTTGGCAAAAATGCATAATAGGTTGCAACTAGTTTATAGAAGTATAGCAGAGCACATTCCTTTGGATTCTGCAAGCCATGCATGGCGTGCAGGACTAGTGCCGGAGCTCCAGCAGGCAATATGTTTGTCGTGCGATCCAGGAATAACCTGTAGGGACGTGCACGAGCGCTCCTGCATTAGTCCTGCACAGACTCAGCCCCTGTATGCAAATTACCCCATTTGCAGGAGAAATCCATGAAAATGAGGTGAATTTACAATCCAGGAAGCTGGAAACCGGCTGTGCAGGACTAGTGTAATCTGCAGATATGTACTCCACCAGTAACGGAGTACATTTCTGCAAATTACAAAACGGAGCCATGGCAGCTCCAAATAAAGGGTGGATATCATGGAGAAAGCATGCCAATGGCCAACTATAAGGCCATTGGCATGAAAAACAGCTGCAAAAATAAAAAAGTCGACTTTTATCTTTTTTTAGCCGATCTCGGCTGTTTAAGCCTAGGGCAGTGGCGCGCAAATGTGATCAGGCGATAAATAAGAAAAAAAACCAAAATAAGCATTCTAACCAAAATCACTAGTTTGCCATTATACTCAATGGCAGGCAGAAGACAATATGGCCAGTGAATAGTGGTTGCTAAGGGGGGAGGCTCAGTGTGGGACATGTAACTATACATCAGCAGGCAATCCTATGCAAATGAGGGGAATGATACTGAATCCCAGATTTCCCCTGCATGCTAGTGAGCACCCAACAGTGTAAGAGCAGGAATAGCTTGGTGCAAGCCTAGGAGTTAGCTGATATCATGGGGGGGGGGGGTGTCAGGCATACTGCAAGTGAATTGGAGCCCTGTGACTCAGATTTGCTCTTAAGCAAGGGGGTGTGCCTGAGGCTGCCTAGCACTCTTTACATTGCCTAAGCGGGTGTGCGCGCTGCACACCAGATTTTAAAGGGAAAAAAAAGTAAACCAGGAAATAGCAACTCTGTGCACATTTGAGCACTGTGTTTGTGCGGTGTGCCCCTGGGCTAAAACAAGAAGGCAATGGGAAGGGAAAACAACAATAGCAAAGTAAACTAGGAGAACTAGCATAGCTGGCAGGTGAAATGTATCAGAATCAGCCAATTACACAAGCAGCAGACCAGCCCAGCCCAGAACACTACTATAAACTATGCAAACACCTTTCCTTCTGGTTTTTCCCGTACTCTACACCACTGGTGTATACAAGCGGGGAACTTTTAACAAATAAAACAACAAAATGATAGGGGCTGTAATATCTGTCATACAACAACTTCTGGAAATGGCTGAGGGGGGTGAGGATGTGAATGCTGATGACCAACCCACAGTGAGGAGATGAAGAAGAGTGTACAGATCCAGTGTAACCTACCAGGGGCTACATGACCTGGAGATAGTGGAGCGCTATAGGGTGGACAGGGACCTCCTACATCAAATTGTTGAGCTGTGCCGGCCACGGCTGACACACAGAACTAACAGAGGGGAACCCATCCCAGTGGATATCAAGGTATGTATAGGCCTAAGAATACTAGCTACAGGTACCTTCCAAAGGCCAACTGGGGATATGATGGGGATCTCACAGGCATTAGCATCCTCCACCAGTTCCAGGATGCCATGTCAGCACATGCCGGTGAGCACTTATATTTCCCCAACACCCGTGAGGCGTTGGCCAGCAGTATGCATCTGTTCCACCAAATAGCATAATACCCTGAGGTAGTGGGTGCTATAGACTGCATGCACATATGCATCAAAGCACCACCCAATGAGCGAGGTAAGGTCTACATCAATGTCAAGGGCTTCCCCTCCATCAACTACCAGGTCGTGTGCGATGCCCAGGGCATAATAATGAATGTATGTGCTGGCTGCTCATGATTCCCACATCTGGTATCTGATGCAGCTGTACCAGAGATTTGCCAGTGGGGACATCCCTTATGGTAACCTAGTGGGGGATACTGGTTATGCACTGGAGCCGTGGTTGACGACACCCATCAGAAATGCCCACACACCCGAACAAGAACTCCATAATGAGGCACACGCAAGGACCAGAATTATAATAGAGCATGTGTTTGGGATGCTCAAGTCACAGTTCCAGTGCCTGGGCACATCCAGTGGAGCCTTGCAGTACTCACCAGCTACATGTACCCAAATTGTCATCGTATGTGCCATGCTACACAATATGATCCTTCCGAAACAGCTGCAGCAGGAACAGCATGGGGCAGGGCCACACAGTCCCCCATCAATGCCAAGGCCTGCAAAGGCACAGAGTGACTTGGAGAAGGAACAACCTCAGCCTGCCCCAGTATGCAGAAGGTGGCATGCCCAGTATGCCCTGGCCTTGGCAAAGAGGCAACGCATAGCACATACACTGACACAGGAGGGACCCAGGGAATGGCTCCTCTCTCTGACTCGCACATACAGTAAAAGGGATGCCAAACATGACACTACATGTGCTCAACCATGTGTAGGGAGTGTACTATCTGCATCCGATATGAACAGCCCTTCAGCACCACCCTCAATACTGGCACACCCACAAGGTAAGTCACTCAATCTACCAATTGCTGAATGTAGTAGTATGTGTTGTTACCTGTATCTATGGTATGGATGTGAGCATGCAAGGGAATCGGGTGGCTGAACTTGATGCCAGCAAATAGTAGACACCTATAGTGGCAGCATTAGATCTGTAACAAATATGGATGTCACCATAGTAGCCAGTATTACACATGGTAACAAAACCCACTGCAGGAAATGTGCTGGGCAACATGTGTGCCCATATGACACATACATGCCAGTCAGGGAGGTTCACATACCCAACAACAGTCACAGCCAGCAGGACGGGTGTAGGCAAACACAAACAAAGGCTGTGCTATTGCCACTGAAGTATGCCTATGGGTAATCTCCCCCACAGGCCTACACAGACAGACTGCATCAGGTCAGGCAGTGGGATGTTAGTTCTGAAGGGTAGGAAGTCAGAAACTAATATGTAGATCAATGAAATGTAGGACCTGTAGTACATTGAAATGCCTCTAGTCAGCATGGTAGATAAGAAAACATAATGAAATGGATTACCTTACATACCAGTACAGTTATAGCAAATGTGTACAAGTGTCAAATGTGCTCCCCCCCAATCCTGTGTAGCAATGCAGAAACAGTCAGGTGTGCCTCCCCCCCCCCCATATCCTATGTAGACAGTAGTAACAGTCAGGTGTGCCCCCCCAATCCTATGTAGACATGTAGTAACAGTCAGGTGTGCCCCCCCCAATCCCATGTAGACATGTAGTAACAGTCAGGTGTGTCTCTCCAACAATACTTAGACATGTAGTAACAGTCATGTGTGCCCCCCACAATCCTATGTAGAATTGTAGTACCGGTCTGGAGTGCCCCATCAATCCAATGTACAGACGTTATAACAGTCAGGTGTGCCCCCCCAATCATAGGTTCATAGGTAGGTACTAGGCTATTGGCCCTAGGGCCTATATAAGCCTAGCCAAAGGTACCCTGGCTTTCGTTACCCAAGAAAATTATTTTCCTGTGCTACTGTCGAGCGGAGCCACAGAAGTGATCCCCGTGGTGAATTTCCTATCTCCCATCCAATCATCAAGATTTTTCTTGAACACTGCTAATGAGGAGCTTTGTTTGATATAGCTAGGTAGTTTGTTCCAGAGTATGGGAAGTCTCTGGGACAGGAATCTATCTCTCCAGCATGTTCTGTTTATTGTGGTGACGAGGTTTAGCTCATAGGGATGGAGCATGTCTAAAAGCTCTGGGTTTGACATAGCTTTGTGTGTTTGGCAGAGATCGCCTCTGAGTAGGAGATATGCAATGGAGTAAAGCTGCAGTTTTTTGAGATGGTCTGCATAGGGCATCTCTTTGAGGTCGGTAATCCTCTTTGTGAGGTATTTCTGTGGCCTTTCCAGTTGTTGTAGATGTCTTGTGAGGTACATACCAAAAGGGGCATTGTACTCTATAATGGGTCTAATGAGTGACGAGTAGAGGGGAACAATGACCTCTTTTTTCCAGGATGAGAAACCTTTTGTGATGAGGTGTGCCACATAGAAGGATTTCCTGACTATGATGGCGATGTGATTATCAAAGGAGAGACTACTGTCCACCTGTGTCCCAAGGTCTCTTATCACACTTTCGGTGTTAAATAGACTACCACCTATGTGGTAGTTCATGGGTAATGAGTTTTTACCTAAAGGAATGACAATGCACTTTTTGGCATTGAGCTTTAGGCCATGACTTTGACACCAGGCATCTGTCTCAGCAAGGCCCTTTTGTAGGATGTCCACATGTTTTGGAGTTTTGATTATGGCTCCTACTTTGCAGTCATCTGCGAACTTCATTAGCCAAAGACCTTCTTTTTTGGCCTGTACTTCAGAGAAGTAGATAACAAACAGGAGAGGACCCAGGACTGAACCCTGTGGTACTCCACTTGTCACTGGCCTGAAACTGGATTTGGAGTCTGCTACTTTCACAGTGCGGGTTCTGTCAGTGAGCCAGTTGGCAACCCATCTTGTGACATAGGGATTTATACCTAGTTTAGTGAGTTTGTCTATAATTCCAGAGTGGGGGATGGTGTCAAAAGCCTTGGTGAGATCTAGATAGGCTGTGTGAACCACCTTACCCTCATCTATGGCTTTGGTGACTGCTTCAAAGAAGTCTATCAGGTTTAGGAGACATGATCTGCCTTTTACAAACCCAAACTGGGTGGGGTCCTGAGTTTGGAGATTACCAATGTCATTGTTTATAAGTTCCATGATGATACGCTCCATAGCTTTGCAGACCAGGCTTGTTAGGCTAATGGGGCGGTAGTTTCCGGTGTCTGTGGTGGCTCACCCTTTGTGGAGTGGAATAATTGTCACTGTGCACCATTCAGTGGGCACATAGCCTGAGGTGAGGCTATGATTGAACATGGTACTTAGGTGGGGTGCCAGTTCATTCTGTAATTCATGTAGAACACAGCCTGAGATGTCGTCAGGTCCCATGGATGCTGTGTTCTTGGCTTTGGAAATGTAGAAATTTTATAACAGTCAGGTGTGTGTCCCAGTCCTATGTAGAAATGTAGAAACAGTCAGGAGTGCCGCCCATATCCTATGTAGACATGTAGTAACAGTCGGGTGTGTTCCCCCCCCCAATCCTATGTAGAAATGTAGTAACATGTATGTGTAGGTATAATACCAGTGGAGCACAGATGCCCAGAGGTGGCCAAGGTAGCAGAATAGATTGTAGCATTTGCACAATATACAGGTATATGTGTGTTAGGTTGGTGTGTGTTTCATATTGTGTGAGAGTGGTCAGTATGCATGCATGTCGAGGTATGACCTGGTGACCATTGCCAACTACTGCTGATAACAGGGCCAAGTCCTCACAACTGCAGTGCCAAAGACAATTCCCACCAGTATAACACATACTAACATAAACCACTGTAAATGTATGGTGGTAATATGTGTCACCATCTGAAAGATTGTCATGGCATGGCTGTTGGGCTAAATATACAAGCAGTACACAGGGGAAAGTACCCCAGACATACAGTATATAATGTGTAACTGTGAAATGGACACACCCTTGAAATTGTACATACAGGTATGCATCACATTATCTGGGCCTGTAGTAGGGGATACTGGTGTCGTCTGCCCGAACACTTGCAGATCACAAAGGTGGTAGGGCTGATGGATTGGGAAACAGCTGATGTACCTGCACATGCCAGCATAACTGGAATGCCCCATGCATATCTATGCATCAGATGCAAGTAGTGTCCATAGCACACATGCACCCAGCTCACCCAAACACCACCCACAGGTACCGCTCTGGTTGTATCCCTGCTGGGAGGAATGGGTACAATATGACCCCACCTGTATATGGCAACAGCAAAAGAATGCAGCATGCAGTGCAGGTGTCCCATGCAGGTGTGTCCCTAGCCATAGGTAGTACCCTGCAAGCATCCACACCACCTGATCAAGACTGATAGAAAGTATTGGCATGAACACCTAGCACACCTACCCTGTCACCCCAGGGGAATATACTGTATGGTGGTCTGAGACTGTAGGACTGACAGAATGCAACGGCCTGCCACAGCTTGCCCACATCAACACCAAATGGCCTACAGGCCTCTGACAAAGGCCTGTGTCTCACACATACTGCCAATGCATGCTATGTCATGGACACCCAGATAACAACATAACACACTCCACATAAACCATATGCAAGGCCATGTGGACAAACCACAGTAACATGTCCACCATGTTCCACTGCATGAACTGTGGACCAACACCAAAACACAGCTGTGATAACATGATAACCTTAGGGAAAGTATGAGAGAATGTATGCATAACGTATGGAAGAGAATAGAATAATGGGAGGAGGGGCATGGGCAGCATGGAATGTGCAAGGTCCGACACACAGCTGTGTGCACACACTATCCCTGGCTGCAAACACATAAATGGGTGGCTACATACCTGCCCATACACCACAATAGGGGTAATGTCCTGACTCTTGGACCCTGCCTCTGGGTAACCTGTGTGAATCTATACAGCTGTGAGGTATTGCCACAGCAAGATAAGGCTATACTGTCATGTCGATGGATGTACAAGTATGGGATCCTCTGCCAGCACTGTACTAAGGTGCTGAACTGGATACACAGACCCAGCAGCAAGTGTCTGCAGCTCCCCTTCCAGAATGGCATAACTTACCATGAATATGTAGGCATCTGCCCACAATACTGGACATAGCTGCAGTCCCCCTTGTCCCCCAGGACATCACTGTAAGCAAGAACAGTACATGAGGACATAAAACATCACAGTGTATAACAGTACACATGTCTGAATATCTCAGCTAACAGCAGGCGCATGTAGCAGAAGCAGCACAGATACAATCACCTACAGTACACACTATCCCCTGCACAGCTTGTCCCCATATTGCCAAATGATCTACGGATACCCTGCAGAAACAGTTTGCTACCTGTAGGTGTACAACACAATGGTTTAAACTGGAGTACAAACTACCTGGAATGGATCACCACATTAAATACAGAAGGGCATACTGTGCATGCTCACACACTTAAACAAATGAAGCCCACGTCTGCAAACAACAGTGGACCATACATATCTGACAGTTGCAGATTTTAGTGCATACATTCCTCAGTATGTACCAGTCATGCTTTGCACACACAGTGGATAGGAATACAGACATATATCCAAGGACAACACACTATAATAAGCCAAATGTAGACATGCATAGATGAGTGGAAGAGAATGACTGTGACAAGGAGCCATCCATCATGAAGCCTGTCCACCCAGCACACAGCCAAATGGCTACAACCACATGATGTGTAAATGAAACTCACTGTAGACATTAGCCATGTCAATATTGGCCCTATGTTTCTGCCTCCAGCCACAACTCTGTCAACCTGTGTACATGTCATGCAGTAAGAGATGCATATGTCCCGTACGCCATAATTCATTGACATCATATCTGATAACAAGCCAGTGGGTTATTAGACTGTGACACATGTTATGTATAGTAGGGGTTCTCTTTGAGGACATAACCTGGGCATACTGTGGTTGTGTGTACAGTACTGAGGTCTGTGTACTTATGGTGATTGTCGACAGTGTGCGTGTTGTGAATGTGTACCTTGGCATGTGTACAGACTGTAGTAGATGTCATTGTTCTTAATTCTGTTCTATCTAATGTTACATGCTGCTCCATTGTATGCTACCCTATCGGCTTACATGTTTGTAGGGCCAAACACATACATGTTTCATACCACAGACAGGCATTGGACCACACTGTGTAGTGGCCCAGTGTAGGTAGGGTTAGTGTGTGAGTGGCACATATGAAGATGGTGTTGATCAGACCATATACTGTAATATTACACTGGCTACAATATGTGGCTGTAGCTGTGTTCACATTGGTTGTGGTTATGCACTTTCACACAGGTGTCTGTTACACTGTGCTGTGTCATGCCTGTAGAGCCTGATATATATGCAGGTAGATGTGTATACCCCCAAAAGAAATGTAAGCCAGTGTTGTGGTAGTCTGCCTGTAGCCTGCACAGTGCTTTGTTACATGTCTAGCAGCTTCGTGTCCTTACCCTGTTTGATGTTATGTCCAGATACTTGCCAGATGTATTGCTGCCAGGCCACCATAACAGTCATGTATGTCAGACAAAGCAGTGGGATGCTGTACAGATGTATGTCACTAACTAGTGGGTAGTATGTGGCCATGGCACCTCTTTACCAGCGGTTACTATGTGGCAGGACAGACAGGGGTGTTTGAATGCATAAACTATGGTGGCAAATACATACCAGTATTTACGTGTTATATCCACCTTCATGGCTGTTGACATCCACATTGTCAGGCTTGGTCTACATGTCTTGTACTAAGGGGTTCTGTGTATACCTCTGGACTGACCAGAGTGTGTCAGACTGTCCACATTTTTGGCCATATCTTTGCTGTAGTCCACAGGATCATTAATGTGCTAGCAGTGGTACTGTACTATGATGTCCTTAGGATGTCTGTCAGTAGCCAATGGTGCACATGTGAAAAGCAGATGTGACCTCCCACATACAACATGTCTGTGAAGACAGCCCCTATCACAGTAGCAGTAGTCTACATATATACCTGCACTACATACCTGACATCCCTTTGCACTACAAGGATGGGACTATTGGGGCTGAGGTAGGGCAACACTCCATGTCCAGGACATATGGTGGACATATATGTATATACAATTATCCATATATCTATACAGATATATACACATATACATATTGACATACATAGATGGATATGTATATGTACATATATATATATATATATGTATATATATATATATATATATATATATATATATGGGTCCACTACAGAATCCTGAAAGCTCATAATCCCGAAGCCCAAAATCCTGAGACCAAAATCCCAAAAATTCAAAATCCCGAAAGCCCAAAATCCTGAAACTCAAAATCTTGAAAACACAAAATGGACATACTGACGTCATTGTGGTTTTGCTATTGTTAGCCCTGTGGTGTTAGGTCATGCGTTGGGTTCAGGTAAGTGTGCGGTTGGTTTTATGTTAGGGTTAGGGGCGGTTTAAGTGAGTTAGGGTTAGGGCGCAGGTTAGACATGTATGCAATAGTGACAAATATTGGGGTTGGGGTGGTTTAAGTGAGTTAGGGTTAGGGCGCGGGTCAGGTGAGTGTGCGATAGTGATGGACCTTAGGGTTAGGGTTAGGGTCAGGGTCAGTTGGTAGATATTAGTGTCTTTATACTGACATATTAGCATTATTTGTGTTTTCAGGATTTTGGGCTTTCGGGATTTTGAATTTTCGGGATTTTGGTCTCAGGATTTTGGGCTTCGGGATTATGAGCTTTCGGGATTCTGTAGTGGACCCATATATATATATATATATATATATATATATATATATATATATATATACATATAAACACTCAGATATATACATATACACAGCAATATATGTCTACACATATACAGATAGAAATACATATGCACATATAGTTACGGATATTTACATATATATTGAGAGTAATAGGTATATCAGAATAGATATGTGTGCACATATAGTTATAGATATCTACATATATATCTACATAAATATGCATATCTGTACACATAGAATGTGTATACATATATAGCTATATATGCATATATCTATATATACATATATGTATATATATATATATATATATATATATATATATATATATATATATATATATATATATATTGCATACAAAGAGATGTACACATACCCATATAAATATTCCACTTTACAGATGTGTATACAGACATATGCATGAATATACATGTGTATGTACATGTAGACATATATCAACCTATTATATGTATATATCCATATTCCTGTCATGTGTAAACCTCACAGTTGTGTATACTCTCCCCGATGTATCTCACCATATGTATCTGCTATGTGTACATTATGTTAAAACAACATATGTGATGCAACAGTCATATTAATAACAAGTACTACACAATTGTAGTAGTAAAGGCAATTGTTCAATACCAATCAATATGTGTATTGACAGATATATTGGAAAAACAATAGCCGTTGTCACAGTGGTCATGGTGTAGTTCATAGGTTCATAGGTTGGTACTAGGCTATCAGCCCTAGGGCCTATACAAGCCTAGCCATAACAATTCCCTGGCTATTTCTTCTCACATTATTTACTTTCCTGGACCCCTGTCTAGCAGGGTGACTGATGTGATCTTGGGTGTGCTGTAATGTGTGTGTTATTATTTTTAATAGGTTCATAGACCAGTACTAAGCTAACTGCCCTTCCAAGCCATTTTAAGCTTGGCCAATTATCCCTCGTGAGACTCAAACCCTGCACTTTGTGTTTGTAAGGCAAACACCTTAACCATTAGGCTACCCTCCCATCCATTCCCATCCATAGTGGTTACGTGTTGTGACTTTAGTGTACAGGGTCCTGGGTTCAAAGGCTGCTCATTTTGTGGCTGGCAAAACAAGGGCTGTCAGATACAGAGTGATTAAGGCAGTTTTGAGCAGCTTTAAGTGCATTTGCATGGTTTTGTGCAAAGATAAGTGGTGCTAAGCTACGGGTAAATGTATGGGCGCTTACACAGTGTAGGCTTCACTTACCATTGCGCAAATCAGCTTAGCTGTTATATTGGAGCAATGTTGACACCTGCTAAGTATGGCTTAGCCCTGGTAACCAGTTCACACCACCCAGTCTGATAACATAGCAGGTTAATGACATCTGTAATAAGTGTATGTAATGCCATGTGTAATACATCCACCTATTTGCTGTCATTATGGTTACAAGGGGTGTGAGTGTCATGTGTGGGACACAGACATATGTGAGGCCTGTACAGCACTGTTATCCATGTGACTTTGTTACATACAGGGGTAGTAGCCCAGAGTACATGCTTTCACACTGGTATGTGGTATATGATTGCGGTACTACTGTTGACAGTGCCTACCCATGCAAGAGTAGAGTGCTAAATGTAGTACTGACAACAAGCACACCTGCAGGCATAGCTGGACTCTGAGGCCTCCCTGTTGTATCCCTGGTGTGTGAGCAGTGTCACAGTATATAACCCATACTGGGTAATGATCCAACATGTGGAATGTAACTGTAGACTACCGTCTGTACAGGACTTGATAGCGTGGGCTTCTGACATGTAGTTATGGCATACATATTGTTGCCAAATGTCTATCTGTCAACACATTCATCCTACGGTATAGCTACTTGCCAAGCAGATGACTGTCAGTCCCTGTACAGATGTGCAGATGGCAGGTATCCTGCTGGGATATGTACAGGCATCCTAAGCTTGATTGACACTGACATGTCTGCCCAGCTGTGTACAAACTGGCACATATTGGAGATAACACCCTGTATGCACCACATGCCACCGGCATCTCCACTACACTACCACAGTCAACTGAACATGCTTGTGTACAGGTCTCCATCAAAGACACTAACCATATGTTATAATGCATGTTGCATGCATGTCAACTTGATCATCTCAGTGGCCATGTGCTGGAGGCACCTGGTGGAATGGCTGATGCATGTCACATCCACCCTGAGGGTCACCACAGTAGTGCCTGTCGATGGTTTGCCTGCTGCCACATGGCAGGTGGCAGGATATCACTGTACACACAACCCCTACACAACACATCTCTCCTTGGACAATAGCTAGGTACACCGCTATGACCACCTGCAGAGATACACCCCAGTAATGACACATGTGTACGTGTGCATGATTGAGTATAGTAGTGTCTGTCTGTTAGCATACCTGTACATGGGAATTCCATGAAGGCCTTCACAACCACCACAACATCCATTTCCATAGCCATTTGTGGCTGCTGCTGTATGGGACATTGCATGTACTCTGTTAAGCTCCTCTCCATACTGACTACATGAGCCTTGCAGTACCATCACAACAGTGTTGTATAAATGGGTTGATAGGCATGGGATATCCATTGTATTCTGGCAAGTGTGTGTATGTGTGCATGTCTGTTTATCTGTAGAATACAGCATTCCGAGGCCACATACTCCTATTATAATACCCATTGCCACATGGTAGTACAGATAGTGTTGTTGCTGCACATCGGTGAGGTATGACAATGCAACACCCTGCTATGAGTGTGGAATGTGCATTAGATGCA
Organism: Protopterus annectens; assembly: GCF_019279795.1. Classification (NCBI taxonomy): domain Eukaryota; kingdom Metazoa; phylum Chordata; order Ceratodontiformes; family Protopteridae; genus Protopterus; species Protopterus annectens. Next base: position 1,255,385,957 of record NC_056726.1, read on the forward strand.
TATCCCTGTAGTACCACTGTTGGGATCTACAATGGATTGTATCGCAGTCATGGCCAATGTGTGATGGTGGATATATCAGAGTGTCATAATGGGTTTCAGGGAGTACAATATCCACTGGGGGATGTGGGTGCTGTGTACACTGTCATTACACCTACATACAACCAGTATATGTCTCATGTACCACGTTATGGTTACCAAACCCATTTCACTATTTCAAACTCAAACTGCTACCCTACTCTATTAAACTCCATACTCCCAAAGGAAAAATGTTCTTTCCATAAACTACTATAAGTAATTCAAAGATCTGTTCTCTTCTTCCTCTATCCTGCTTTTCCTAGCAGGAGACATACACCCCAACCCTGGTCCTCAGACTACTACTAACCTTTCTTCCCCTACCTCACCCAATAACTCCAACCACAAATTCCTTAAGCTAGCTACAATCAATACCCAGAGTTTAAAAAATAAAATAACTCTCTTCCATGCCTGGCTTAACCATACTCTTCCAGACATAGTATCTCTCTCTGAGACGTGGCTAAAGCCCCAAATCACTGACTCTGAGATCCTTTCCCCTGGCTTTCAAGCACTCAGATGTGACCACCAAATCAAAAAAGGAGCAGGAGTAGCATTAATTTATAACAGCCTGCTTAACCTCAGTCCTTACCAAAACCCCATTCCTCAATTTTGCAATGCTGAAATAGTCATAGGGATACTCAAATTGAATAACTATAAAAGTATTTGCATTATGAGCATCTACATTCCCCCTGGAAATAATATCCCTACTCTTGAAAACATTCTACTATGGTCCTCAACTAATATTAAACTAGAGACATACATATTAGGAGATGTGAATATACATTGGGACAGAATTAATAACAATAATCCCTCTTTATCTATTAATCTACTCAACTTCACTCATCTAATAGACAGCATTACCAGACCTACTAGAATCAACCCCCCTGGGTCCACCTTAGACTGGATCTTAGCCTCCCACCCAAATAAAATATCTCACTCTGCTATCCTACCAGACACCATGAGTGACCATCTCCCAGCTTCCATTCTCCAAGCTACCCACTCCTCCCCTCATCAACACCAATTTACCTATACTTGTAATCTCAAAAACTTCAACCCTTCTATATTCTCAGAAACACTTAAACAAACCAACTGGAACAACCTAAAATCTCTTCCCCTAGATGAAGCCGTACATTCCTTTAATACAACCTTCCTAGACATTCTAAATGCCCAAGCACCTCCTAGAACTAAGCGTATAAAACCTTACTCTGCCCCATGGCTAACTAAAGATACTAAATCACTTATGCAACAAAGAGACAAGACTTGGAATCTTTACAATCAGAAAAACTCCCTGACACCCTCCTCAAATACAAGCAACTCCGTAACCTAACCAAAAAGCTTATTACAAAAGACAAAAAATCCTACTACATTAAACTACAGTCTACCCATTCAAAAAACCCAAAACAATTCTGGAACTCCATAAACTCTCTCCTGCACCCAGGTACAAAAAACAATCCCTGTCCTGATAATAATTTAACAGACATAGAAATTGCCACCCAATTCAACTCCTTCTTTATCAACTCCATAGCTGAACTCACTAAGACCTTCCCCAATAATATCTCATCCCCTCCACTCAACCCTACATTCCCTTCCCCCACTCAATCTCCCTCTCCCACCCCTCCCCCTATTTCCATCTAAAATCCATCTCTATCTCTCACATCAAAAAGCTTCTTACTAAACTCAAGCCTTGCTCCAATGCCCCTGACAATATCCCCTCACTCTTTCTAAAGATTCTCACTAAACTCAAGCCTTGCTCCAATGCCCCTGACAATATCCCCTCACACTTTCTAAAGCTTCTCACTAAACTCAAGCCTTGCTCCAATGCCCCTGACAATATCCCCTCACACCTTCTAAAGCTTCTCACTAAACTCAAACCTTGCTCCAATGCCCCTGACAATATCCCCTCACACTTTCTAAAGCTTGCTGCAGATGCCATTGCCATCCCCATTAGCATTCTCATTAACCGATCCATTCATGAATCTTATGTCCCCAAATTGTGACGTGCAGCCTATATCCTACCTCTTCACAAAGGAGGCATAAACAATAACATCTCTAATTTCTGTTCAATAGCCATTCTCTCCCCAATATCAAAAATTCTAGAAAAATGCATCCACCATCAACTTATGCCCTTCCTCATCAGTAACCACCTCCTTACCCCTACTCAACATGGCTTCCGCCCCAGCCATAGTACAATAACCACTCTCCTCTCATTTTTAGACATAGTAAACCATGCTCGGGACTCAGGAGAAATTGTATCCACTGTCCTTCTAGATCTTTCCAAGGCTTTCGACACTGTCTCTCACTCCCACCTTCTGACTCACCTGTCTAACCTCAATCTCGATCAGCATTCACTTACCTGGTTCAAAAGTTATCTTTCTGACAGATCCCAGGCTGTGAAATGGAAAACTGGTACCTCAATCTTCCTTCCTACCGCAACTGGGGTTCCCCAGGGTTCAATACTTGGTCCAATGCTCTTCAATATATTAATTAATGATTTCCATGCAGCCATTCCCAACACTAAAATAGTACAGTATGCAGATGACTCTACATTAATCTGCTCTGCTCCTAATCTTCCTGCTCTCCAAGAAATTACCCAATCTGCCTTTACAGCCACTGAGAACTGGATGTTTCAAAACCACCTCTCCCTTAATGCTAATAAATCCAAAATCCTACTTTTCTCTCCCTCTAAAAACCTGCACCTTAACAAACAATCTTTCAATATTACCAGTAATGCCAACTCCCTAATAGAAGTTGTCCCCTTCACTAAACTTCTCGGTGTTACTATCAGCGAACACCAAAAATTCGATACTCATGTCCAATTAAATATAAAAAAAAAACATAAAAAACTTGGGTTACTATACAGAAACTCTCACTTCCTTTCTCCCTCTACCAGGCAAACTCTTGCCACTACCTACTTACTACCATCACTATTATACGGTGCCCCTCTTCTAACCAACCTTGCGTCCTGCATCTCCTCAAAACTAGAAATCTGCTACAACAAAATCTCCAAATTCGCTACTAAATCTAAACACTACTTCCATTGCTCTTCCCTACACATGCTAAAATGGCTAGAGCTTCCCAACTACCTCAATTACCGCCAAATCACTACAGCCAACAAATTAATCTTTAAACCTACTGCATGCCTTGCTCTAGCATATATCCTTCCTTATTATACGCCCCACAGACCCCTAAGATCTGCACAACAAAATCAACTTGCTATTCACAAACCAAAACGTCCCGCTGGCCAGTGTCTGTTATCCTATTCCCTAGCAAAAAATGGAACTCTCTTCCCCCCTCACTAAGAATCTCCAATAACCTTGAACTCTTTAAATCCCAGCTCCATTCTCATCTCTCCCAAAATTGGAAATGTAATTGCTCTCTGCCTCCCTAATCCTATTAAACTCATTTCTACTTGTTCGTCATTAAATACTTCTTCACCTTGCTATTCTGCCCAACAGCTTCCCCTTGATATTTCTTACATAGTGTAAATACTATACATACCCTTCTTTCTGTACTTCTCTCCCCCTATATACTTCTTCCATCTAAACCTATATTACATTTGACTAACTGATGACGCTAACATTCTACAAATTGTTTCCAACACTCTTCTACTAACTTTACCCTCCGTCCCCCTTGTATTACCCCCTATTGCTTTTTTCTCACATATGTTCTTCTTTCTAATAAACAATTGCCTCTTGCTTCACTACTCAACTGCCTCTCTCTCCTTCCTCCACTTTAGGAATTTATTCCTACTACTCTGCATACTTTCCACTATCCGTCTTCGTTACCATGCATGTTCTTTATGAACTATCCTCAAGTCTCATATATTCCACTTATTGCATTTCATCTTTTTCCTACATCTCACTGTATCATCTTACAATTTTGTTTAAAATATTATATAATACTAGGATTATTCATAACTGCATTTTATTGTACTTTTTATCATATTTTTATTGTATCTTTGTAATTTTGGAGCTTTTCTCCCCGGGCCTCCACTGAAATCGGGCTCCTTGAGCCCAGTGGACCACCCCGATTATCAAACTGGAAATAAATAAATAAATAAATCAACCATACAGTTAACTGATACCACATTCCAGGCCAGTTATGCATGTGCTGTGTGCAGTCTAACTGTAACAAATTGGACACACAGTCAAGTTAGTTAACAGTGATAGGCCCTGGTCTCTCGGATGTGTGTCTGCCTGTTATGTGTCTGTTAATGTGTATATGAAGGTATGTCACACTATGTATTGTCCATATACACCCATTACATCCCCCATTAGCATACTATACATGTCTGGGGAATTTCTGCATGTAACATGTAACCTGGGACACACCTCACCCTAAACGCTGTGTGGTGTGTGCAATGGAAGCCACACACATCAGTATCACTACATACCTAGGTAAGGGTCTAGTCCCAGTGTTGCCAAGTAACAGTGCGTGTGTATGTGGATGGGTCTACATCAGGTTGCAGATTATATATATGCTCCAGCAGATCACCTGTCCATGTGGCAGAGGCAATAACTGTTATACTAACCTGTGACATGTGTTCATCTGTACCCCAGATATTTCACAGCCATGGTGTCACCACAGTGACATACCCCATTATGGAATATGGCTGCAGACCATCCTCGTGCTGACACATGTGCACCTACAACACAAATGGATAACATTTTAGATACCACAATCAACCAGTGTTGCTAACAGCTATAATGCATCATTGCTGGATGGCTACACTACCTGACATATATGCATTACACTTTACTCCTTACGTGTTACACTGCAGTACTGTGGTACACTGTAGTACAGTCATTTTGTGCATCAGAGCCATGTTAGCCTGTCCCTGAATTGATGGTATGGATGACAGGGATGTGGCACAGGTATCATCATATGCACAGGGTGTGTTGGTTTACCAGAGGCCGAGGGTGGACCATACATTTGACACCATGTGTGTGTGGGTGAGGGGTGTACTGAGGTGAACTGGGTGTGGTGATGTGGTGTGTGTACATTTGGGGTTGCCCTAGGTGTATTTGTATAGTGAGGGGGTATGCATGCACACAGTTTTACCATGTAGCTGACCTACACATGTGTTTATGGACAGCTGCAGAACATACCCGGCAGGGTGTGCAGTTCACTGCCTCTGGCCATGGATGCGTGGACTGTGCCTGCCAGGGGTTCCATGGGCACATCCAGGTACAGGCCTCGATGTGCTACTCTCACCTGATGATGACAAATATTCACTAGCACCAGGTCCCTCCTGGGACTGGCCAAGATCACGTGCTCGTGGCCTGCTGTAGTGTGGTGCGGACAGCGCTCCCCCACACTGCCGGGGCTGGTTCTGCCATACTGGAGCCCCTTGGTATCCTAGCACATCCAAGTTGACTGCCAGGGGTTGGTGTTGCTGGCCTATGTCCATGTGGCCATCGCCGCACCCCCACCACACGTTCAAGTACGGACATACCATGGTCGATGAGAGCCATCATCTCACCAGACCATCGATCCATGAGTTCGGTATAAGCATGGATGGCACCAGACAGTTCATGGAAGTTGTCACTTGCAGATGGTGAGAGCAGCCCTCTGCAGCCTTAGGCCATGTCTGGTATAATGTTCCATACGTGCCTGCACCACTATGACAGCCCGAAACATGCGACTGTTGGTACCAGCTATGTCGCCTCTGGCAGGGGCATGATGTCCAGCGGCCCTACCACGACACCCTGGGACATCTGCCTATGTGGTGCCCTGCCAGACATCCAGCTATGCCTGCTGCAACCAAACACAGTAGGCATGGTTACCACACTTTCCTGTGCACTGTCACCAAATGCCAGCTGTCCCTCCGCTATGGCCACTGGTGATGGGGTATGTATAGGCACTGAAACTGTGTGCAGGATTGGGTGGCTAAAAGAAGGATGTCAAATGATGGCACTGTTTCAGCCCCTGACAACCCCACCTGTGCCTCAACAGTACTATCATCATCTTTGGTGTCTGTATGGACACTGACATCAGATTGCATGCAGGAGGGAACCTGACCCACCTTGACACCTGTGGGGGGAAAACAATAAATGCATTTTAAAACCTGTGCAACATTGCCTAACAGTACACACACACACACACACACACACACACACACACACACACACACACACACACCACCCTAATACCTATCTGTCCATGACTTTACAGAGAGTCCCATGTATGGTTCCATGTGTTCCCCATTCTGCATCACACTTGGTAACATAAACACATTGATACCACTCATTAACATATAAGTCCTATAAATGCCTAGACAAGCAATCACAACACAAGACCTGTTACTACATTACCTCCCTAACCTGTGTGTAGTGGTTTTAGATGGCCTCACTATTGTCATTCAGTGTTCACCCTGTGTATGTCTGGACATCATAAGCATGACCCCTATATGTGTGGGCTACTATGTTCACTCCATAATATCATGCACTGGTTTGTCATGTGTATGTATTGCTCAGTACATGCCAGATATGCTGCTCAATCGACCTATCATGTGACAACTGTAATATATGGATACACTCCCTGGTGTTGATTAGTACTTCCCCAATGCATTTGTAGTGCTGCATATGTGGGATGTAGGTCACCTCTCTGATGAATGTGATATTAAAGGTATACATGGTGTCTACCTTCCCTCTCAATGCCTGTTCCATGCTACAGACCTTATTATACTATCAGCTGTCCTATGATTACATACATGACAAGTATTCCTGGTGTTTATTGTGGCAGTCCATGTCCATGTACTGCATGATCCCAAAGGGAGGTACTGCTGTATGAACACCCCACAATCACACATGTGCATACATGGCCACACACACAAACACACACACATGCAGACACGCATCCTACATGCATCAACCTCCCTCCACTTCACCAGAGTGACTCTACAGATAAACTAACTACCAACCAGGAGGAACACACACACACATACAGGTGAGGTTGCACTATGATAGTACACTCAGTCCTCCTGTTACCCGCCTGTCAACATGCATAACATATGGTACATAACAGCATGCAGTGCAGCTATAGTCAGTCCATGCTAGCAACAGTATACATGTGTGTGATGCATTGTGCTGTGTCACTAGATGACACCCCTTCCCCCGGATACCACTGCACCCATGTACACAGTATTGCTGTGCACCTGTTCTGCACCCTGCCATGTACTGTGCACCATGCCTCACAGGTGTACAACCCATTGTTCCCATTGTGTCCATATTCGGGGCCCATGTGGCATCCACATCACAGACCACACACACCATCCAGGGTGTTTACCCATCACACGTGCCACATACCATTCCTGTTGGCTGTCCTCTATATCTACCAACCCTGACCACCTCCACAACTATACCTGCCATACTTCCCCATATTCCCATTCCATACTTCAGAGACAAGAGCAATGTGGTCCCAACAAGGGGTTCACATGTGACATACCCATCCATGTTGCACACACTGACAGCTGTAGATATCTGTGTGTACTGCTATGTTGCTGTTTCCTGTGGGTTTTTGTCTCACCAGAGATAATTGACTAGGCTTAAAATGGCTTGCAAGGGCAGTTAGCCTAGTACTAATCTATGAACCTATGTACCTATGCAGCACTGTGGTAGTAATATAGGGGTCATGTATTTACATACATATATGTTTCTGTGTGTGTTTGTATATATGTAGACATGTGCATATGGGCGGCACAGTGGTGCAGTGGTTAACATTGTCACCTCGCAGCAAGAGGTTCTCCGGTTCAATTCTCGGCTGGGGTGCCTTCTGTGTGGAGTTTGCATGTTCTCCCTGTGTTCGCCTGGGTTTCCTCCAGGTACTCCGGTTTCCTCCCACATTCCAAAGACATGCATCTGGAGCATTTCTCCCTGGGCCTCCACTGAAAACAGGCTTTGTGGAACCTAGTCGGACATTCCCGGTCAACAAATGTTAAATAAAATAAATTAAATAAATAAATATAGGTATATATGTGTAGATATATGTGATGTATATATGTGATCATATATATGTCTATACATGGGTATCTGTATATCTGTGGACATACATGTGTGTGTATATATATCTATATATATATATATATATATATATATATATATATATATATATATATATATACACATATGCATACCTATATGTTGGGTACATTGGGTACATTCAGACATCAGGTCCACAATCTCACAACACCTTCCTGCACAACTGCACCGTTCTGCCTTGCTACATCACAGACGGGTGCCACATATGGACACAGCTTGACATTAGGGGGATATATGTAGGGCCAGATTGCAGGTAACCCTATTACACATCTATGGCATTCCTGCATGCTACAATACAGGTTAACCTGAGTATCCTGCAAGAGGTGGGCTGTGGAACCCACATGTCCACCATAATGGCATTACTTACACCACCAGCTACTGGCCACATAATATACATACTTCCCATTACACAACACACACTATGATTGCATACATCTTATCAGTCAGTGCTGCTCTGCACGGTTGACGGGTATGGCTCACTACCAACAGTGACAGACTCTATTGTCCTTAGCAGTTGTTCAGTTGAACATCATTACAACAACACCTGAATGCACATATAAATAATTCCACATCATCTATCCCATTATTATGGACCAAGCACTATGGTCAATTACATACATATATACTTCACATACCTGTTCTGGGAATGCAGACTCTTCTGGATGTTTTTTTTTTCTGTACCTTATACTGACACACTCTCTCTCTCACTATCTGTCTCTCTCCAGTAAATGGAATGAGCTGCTTTGCATATATTGCAGCATGGAATTTGTAGGTGATACACATGATCAGGTGATAGCCTCTGCACCAATCAGTGTCCTCCACTTGCTACCTGCATGCAGCATGTTGTGTAGTACTTCCAATTACCACTGTCATGGCAACCAACTACTATAAATCCCTACATCTTGTGGGTGTTGTCCCTTTACCTTTCCTGTATGATGGACATCCTTCCTGTGTGTGGGCAGCAGTGTTACACACAGCAGGTAGCAATACCTCTTGCAGGAGAACCTGCACACTCAGGCCAGCAACTTGTTTGTAGGAGGTTTGAGAACTACAGACAGACTGTGATTAGTGTTGTTGTATGATTTGTATAGCACCTGTGTTACAGGGTTTGTGTGTAAATACTAGTTTAACTTGCAATGCAATCTGTCTGCATAGCTCTCAACTGTGGGTCTATCCTCTTGATGGCCAGAGGTGTGCCTATTATGTTTTGGCCACACACAGGTCTTGTGTCAGATATTTCACTGGCAGTGTGTGTTGGGTGCTATCAGTACATGGCTACATCCATTTCTCTTTCTAACTTCATATTCCTGACTAAGGGTATGTTGCAGACTATCCTGTAACATCAGCAACTTGCTTAGTGTATGACAACAGTTTTACACATATGGGCCTGTGTTCCAGCCTCTGTCCTCCACCTACATACCAGACTTTGTACATATGACATGCTGTCAGGGGTTATGTAGTGGGCTGTGAGTATGTCATGCTACCATTCCTACCATCAGTCCACTGCTGTTGTGTCCCCCACACATACTGCAAGGTTGGGTCCATATGTGTGTGGGCTTCATCTACACAATACATGTGTGCCCTTATGCATTCCAGAGGACAGTGTATGTAACAGTGGTATATGGCCCTGTATTATTGAGTCTAGGGGGAATGCACCATAACTAATCTAGTCTGTTACAACATGTGGGGGTATGAGGGGTAAGCTGCCTTAAGGTATCTGAATGTACATTACCATACAATTCACCTTGGGTAAATGCAGGCCAACTGCTTCCTGTCATACAGACTGTTCTGTTTGTTACTGTGATTGTGATGGTGTCAATTATGCCTTGTTATGTAACAGATACAGCCCATTGTGTCAACTGATGTCTTTACCCCGTAGGGATTGTGTACAGAGTGTAGATAGAGGCTGCTGGACTATACATCTGCATTACTTACTGTTGATCGTTTGGTATCCTGTGGCCCAGTCTGTCTTTAGTATTGTACTACTTGAAGGCCTCGGCCTAGACAGCAACATATCTAAACCTTTCCGGACTACTGTATTAGTATAACTGTTTCACAGTTGAATTAGTCTGTTTATATGGATGTCAGTGTCTAAACAGCTATATGACATGGCATATACAACTGTAATAGTACACATATAAAGCTTTTTCATGCATGCAAACCAGTGTGTGGTGTTATATCCTTTGACCTCTCTGTGGGTATATGTTGCAGGCAACAATTGTAATTTGTGTGGGTGGTTCATACAGTGTCCAGTTGGTAAGGCGGTAACTGTAGGCATAGTGGCTGTTCCGTATTGAGTGCACCTTTTACATATGTATATATGTATCTTCCTATACATATCAGTGTGTGTGCATATATGTAGTTACATATATATATATATTATATATATATATATATATATATATATATATATATATATATGTGTGTGTGTGTGTGTGTGTGTGTGTGTATCTGTATCTGCATATATATGTCTGTGTATATGTATCCTAGGGATGTTGATTGCTTCCACATTGTATAATCCCTATGGTAGCCAGACTGTACTGCATGATGTTACTTATACCAGCCTGACATCATACAGGTAGGATGGAGTACTGTTAACATATTGTGCCCATGTTGTGTCAGGTCCTGGTTATGGGACCTGCAACAGTTGTGAGTGTATTGCAGGGCAGACATGTTTGATTGTGGGTGGGGGGATACCTATTTGATCAAGATGTATGTTGTTTGGGCCCCCTAAACCCCATTAACGGTGCATGTGGACATATATGTTTTTGTTATATTCCCATTTTTATCTACAGATGTATGTCTCTATATACATATATAAATATATATCTGCTTACATACACATATATATATTTATTTATATATATATATATATATATATATATATATATATATATATATATATATATATATTTAGACATATAGACATATAGATGTAGACATATATCTTTATAGATGTATGCATATGTATGTATATATGTATGTATATATAGATATATATAGATACATATATATGTATATATATATATATATATATATATATATATATATATATATATATTTAGATCAAAATATATGTGCATACACACATACATCTACATGTTTAAATACATTTCCTGTACTGTTGAATGACTGGACTAGATGATATGTTTTTGAAAATTTAGTGGTAAATTGTTTTGGCTATGGTGTGCAGGGTCCTGGGTTCGAGCTTTGTAGAGGCTGTTTATTTTGTTGCTGGGCAGAACACGGGCCATTGGTTACAGAGTGATTAAGGCACTTTTAAGCAGTTGTAAGCAGGTTTGTGTAGGTTTATGCAGAGGTAAGCACTGCTAACTTCTGGTTACAGTTTGTTATACTCAGCTTCTAAATTGCTTAACCTATGTAGCCATTGCTTACCCCCACGCAAACAGGCGTACACCTGCTTACTGCTGCTTAAAAGTTCTTACTCCCGCTTGCTCCTGTGCTAATTTCTTTAAAAGAGAAGAAAAAAGGGTTGATAGGAAAGTGGTGAAAAGGGGGCACAAAGAGGGAAAGACAGTGTGGAAAATAGCTAGGGATGTGCAGGAGGGTGTAGGTAAGTCCATAGATGCCCATTTATTGTACAGCAACAGCTGTACATATACACTGAATTTGGAGGTAGGTTTGGACACTCAAACCCCTGAGAGAGGGGTGAGGACAACAATAATATGTTGTGATGCCAATTAGACCAGATTACATGTGTCCAGTGGACACGTGTGCAAAATGGACAGCTATGTATGGGGCGATATTTTTTTTTTGGGGAACAAACTGCCCTTTTTTTTTCAGGTAAGAGTGGGATGTTGGGGAGGGATAGTAGGTATATTTGGGGAAGTAGGTTGGTTAGGTTAACAAACAAAACAAACAAGACTCATACAGGGGTGGTATATGACACATGTGGGGGGTAAACACCTTGATGAGGAGGGGTGTTGGGAAATTGGAAGCCCATGAGACCCTAGTGGAAACAGTGGGACTGAGATCCCCACCCATGGACAGTTACTACTGCACCTTCACAGCACCGAAGGTGGCTGTGCTGGGGGCTGAGTCAGAGAGCCAGAACAACCCTCTAGTTGTGACATGCGGCCCTCCAGCTGGTGTAGAAGATCTCCAAACTGCTGATCGAGCTCTCTATGCACCACGAACCGGACCTGGTGACGGGTGACAGCTTCCTGTCCACACCTGCTCCCGGGGAGTCAAGACCCATCCCCTGAGGTGGTTCCACCCAAAGGTGGCACAGGACCAATGGACGAGGAGGTCCTGGGTTGGGCCCCAGACGTGGTAGTGCCACGGCCAGCTGAGGTGGGACAGGTGGGTCTGCTGGGACCCGCATTCCTATACGTGCTATGGTGTTTATGGTGTATCAACATATGTGGGTTAGTAATAGTCAACACATTCCAGGGTTAGGTATAACAGCATGCATAGATGTTCCCATTAACCCAGACACCAGATACAGAACAGTTGCATAGCAAACAGAACACATGCATATAGGGGACCACAGTGGTAATAACAACAGTATGCAGGTACATTGATGGCACCATGCCAATAATGTTGGAGTATTTCAACATAGCACATGCATAGAAACAGATTTAAATAATTATCAACCAATAGGACATATGTCCCAACATAACAGTGAAGTCATCACATACCAGTTGAGGTGGGTATTTAGTTTATTGTTGGAGATATGGTGGGGGGGGAATGTCAATTAACAACTAGTATATTCCTGTAGTTCACATTGCTTTCCTAGTGAGTACTGTTATCTGTGCCTTATAAGTATTACTACGCTACCCTATTGCCTTAGTTTGGACAATTATATGGCTGTTGTCATCTTTATACATGAACTGGTTTTACCTGCAGTATGCACCTCTTACCTGGTATACCTGTTGAGGAAATGTTTGTTAACACTAACTGTTTCCACACATATTCCCAGATTCCAGGCTGATGTTATGCACATACCTGTCCATCTCATTTTGCACAGACTCTGGCCATGTCTTGAGCACATGCAGGTGAACCGGGACATATGTAGACTATTACCCTCTTCAACCTTTAGTGACTTACAACACTCTTATACAGGATTTCCTAGAGTGTTATATTATGTAGCAGTGTGGGTGACAGTGATTAGTGATACCTCATTATTCAGCTCAACTGCAACACTCACAATTCCATACAGTTCCAGAGTAAACAGTACTAGTATAGGGTATCAAGCTTTAATTTCTTGGCACAGTGTTCGTATCCGACGTGCCTGTGGGAGCAATGTTTGTTAACACTACCTGAATGTTGCCACACAAAGTACCAGATTTCACATTAATATTATGCACATACATCTCACTCTGTTACTCTACACACTCTGATCACAGCTTGACAACATGGGGGTGTAGATAGGACATACTTGGCTTATTACTCCCATAACAGTTCCATGAGTTGCTAAAGTGACAGGTTTGTTCTCATAGATGTGTGACAATCAGTTGTATTTCCTGTTTGCTGCCTAAACATATGGGATCATCCCACTGACTTTCCAGGGGGACAGGGTGACAGGCAGCAGATATGGGCCCATATACTGGACATTCTGGACTTACCTGTACAGTTGTGGGGTATGATTCTGTATGCAGCCTACTTCCACTCCCAGGATTCAGACCATGAGTGTGTCTGCTAAAACTAAAACACTGTCCATCACAGTTGTGTGTGCTATATAGATATTGATGTATATCTCCTATCTGCTTTCTGTCTTATAATTCTCCTGTGGTTTTACAATCTGACCTTGTATTACAACACTCTTATACAAGATTTCCTAGACAGTTATATTATGTATCACAGTGTGGGTGACAGTGATGAGTAATACCTTATTTTTTCAGAGCAACTGCATCAGTCACAATGCCATACAATACCAAAATATACAGTACTACTACAGGGTATCATGCTTTTATTTGTGGGCACAGTGTTCATATCTGACAGACCTGTGGAAGCAATGTTTGTTAGTACTACCTGAATGTTGCCACACACAGTACCAGATTACACATTACTATTATGGACATACATCTCACTCTGTTACTGTGCACACTCTGGTCACAGCTTGACAACATGGGGGTGTAAATGGGATGTGCGTGGCTTATTACTCTCATAGGATTTTGGGGAGATGCTAGTTTGCCAGCTTTGTTCTCATAGATGTGTGATGATCAGCTTTATTTCCTGTTTGCTGCCTATACATCTTGGATCATCTCACTGATTTCCCAGGGGGACAGGTTGACAGGCAGCAGATATGGGCCAAATTACTGGACATTCTGGACATATCTGTACAGTTGTGGATATGATTCTACTTACAGATTACCACTCCCAGGATTCGAACCATGGCTATGTATGCTAAAAAGACAACAGTTCATGTCTCAGTTGCATGTGCTATTTGGATTTTGTTGTCTGTTTTTTCGATGTTTTATGTCTATGTGTCTCTCAGTTGTACTAAATGACCTCTGGGGATTACACCAGTCATATACAGACATTATTACACATTTTATGTTGCACAGTGTGTGTAACAGTGCTTAATACAGCAGTACTATTAAGTGATTGCAAATCTACATCACCATATGATACCAGAGTATACACATGCAGTCCAGCAGTTAGACCTTTACTGTCAGGCTATTATGCTTTTATTTAAATACAAGCTATATGAGACTTGCCCTGCCATATTCTCCAGTGTATGTTGTACTTGCCTTAAACAATACAGGTTTTATATTGTCAATTATCTTACAAATGTTTTTAGATTTATTTCCTATGACAGTACATGCAAGAGTATTACTGACCTGCCTCGCATTGCAACCTCTGCAGGTGACAGCCATGGGCCTCCTGGTTTGCAGCCCACTCACTTGCTGCTGGGAAGGACATAAGAGGAATATTTAGCTATATCTATCCATAATATACACGAGCTGGCAATTATTACACACATAGTGTAGTGATACTTACACACATCTGGGACAGCCCCTGCCATCCTAGCCTCCTGAATCCGCTGATCCAAGAGATCCCCCTTATGCTGCTTCAGGTTAGCATAGTGATGCCTGATCTGCTCACCAGTTCGGGGTATGCCAGTGGCACTGGTGAGGTCATGGGTGAGACGGTCCCAGGCCTCCGCCTTGTATTGGGAACCCTAGTAATGGCCCTGCAGCAGTCTCTGCTCATGGTCTTTAACAAGGACTCCTGCCATGACTCTGGACTCCTGAATGCCCCAGCACTGCACCCGGAAGCACACTCTCTCTCCTCTTTCTGCCATGGTGCCTGCAAGGGGAAGCTACAACCAGTTATGAGATGTATTCCCACCTGTTGGGTTAAAGTAGGGCTGAATTCCTGCACTTTGTTGTGATTGGGCAGTTTTGAAAAGGCTAAGCTATCGGCAAACCTGTTTACCTTAAGGTTGGCATTGTTTAAAGGGGTATACCACTGGGCACATTGAGTTAGCTGGCCTACACATTGCTTACACCAACTAAGCTGGCCTGTGCAATGCTTACCGTTGCTTAATATCTAATTTGCATTATATTTGCCTTTTGGCTTTGATTTATTATTCATTACATCTTATATATATGTCTGGTATCCATGATTCATGTGTACATACACTGTTTGGGGTCCTTGTGTTTAATTGGGGACTTCAACACTCTATTACAATTACACCTCACATCTGGGCTTACTGCTGTACTCCAGTTCACATATTTATGTTATGTAGTGGGTTATAGAACATATGACTGTATACTGATTCATTTCACATGTTCAGTTTGATTTTACTATAGTGAGGATTTGTTTGGTGATACCTCATTCTTGTGTACTGCTGTGATGGCTTGGTGGTAAACTGCTGTGGCTATAGGGTCCTGGGTTCAGGACCTGCAAGGATGTTAAGTTTGTTGCTAGGCAGAACAAGGGCCATTGGATACAGAGTAATTAAGGCACTTTTAAGCAGTTGTAAGCAGGTTTACTTGGGTTTGATTGAGGGTAAGCACTGCTAACCTCCAGTTAATGATGCTTACAGAGTGTTAGCTTCAATATTGCTTAACCTGTGTGTGCATTGCTTACCCCCGCACAAATGGGCTTAAACCCACTTACTAGTGCTTACATATGCTTACTACTGCTTAATAGTGCTTACACTTGCTTACTAGTGCTTACTCCCGCTTACAACTGCACTGATTTAGGCAGTAATGTCTAATGATTCTTGAGAAGGTGGGGGATTTGGAAGTTGCATGGCGTTATCATTCATTACACAGTTTATCTTCCATTTGTATCCATGATTCCTGTGTACATATACTGTATGGGGCACATGTGATTATCTGTGGACTTTGCAACATTATGACACTGACACCTCACATCTGCATTTAACGCAGTACTCCAATTCACAAATATATGTTATTTAGTAGGTTATGCAACTAAAATATTGTCATAATATGATTTGACATGGAAAATGGAATGTGCTGTAGTGGGACTCAAACCAGGAATGCCTGCTCATAAGGAAAATGCTCTGCTCACTACACTATTGCTATAGTGCTTCATTTGTATATATCTTCCTTGTTATCTTCTTCAGCCATTTAAGCTGCATTAACCGTAGCAAAGCAATGGACAAACCCTCACACCTACGGTTAGATTTAATCGGATTCATAAAACAAAAATGGTATGCTTATTTTGTTTGTATTTACTATTGTGTTGTACACATGGGAGGATGTTGCTGGGGGTATGCGGACAACTATGAGCAGTCTCACTAATTCTTTTGACCTTTCTGCTATTCTTCATTGTGGAAGCGTGTATATTCTGAGAGCTCTGCTCTCAGACATGACCCCTGCACTCTTACATGCTCAGTGTAAGATTTGGAGCTCAGGCAGTGCGCCTTCATTAATAGGCATGTTGAGCTGCCGTCCTGCTCCTAAACGACGGCTTCCATGCAGGACTAAGCTAGTCCTGCACAGAAGATTAGTAAATTGTGTTCATGCTGTCATACATTCATTTGCACAACAGAATAAACTGTAGGATCGTTTGAAATGTTCAGCGTATCAATTGTTTGTTTTGTTGGATGTAACCTTTATTGCAATAGGTAAATGAACTTTGTGTGTGTGTCTTTGCATGCCTTTATGTGCATGTAAGCATAAATGTTTGAGGGTTAAAATTAAAGTAATTAGGGAAGGGGATAGATAGTGTTTGCATGAGTGCTTGTATGTTAGAGTTAGGTAATTGGAAACATTCAATTATGCACACATGTATGTATGTATGTATGTATGTGTGTGTTGGTGTATTTGCATGTTTAGTGGGAGGGTTATGGAAAGTGTTTTTATGGTAGGGTGTAGGGTAGGACTAGGGGCACGTTCAGAGTTAAGATGAATTATTAAGGTGGTGAAGGGCTGTCCCCTACACCTCCATAGCAATAAATACAAGCCTTAACTGTGTCCTTGACCCAACCCTGACCCTCTAGCTTACCTTAAAAATCGTTATCATAAAACTACAAATAATCCTACATATTTGAGGTTAGTGCTATTAAGGACCTTTAGAGTTAAGATTGTAAAAGGAACTTGCATTCTTTTTGTGACCATTACTATATTATTTATTTATTTATTTATTTATTGTTATTTATTTATTTATTTATTTATTTACTTAACATTTGTTTACCAGGAAAGTACATCTGGGACACAGCCCATCTTTAGTGGAGGCCCAGGGTGAAACAGTTCAGACACATGTCTTTGGAATTTAGGAAGAATGTTAGATGTTATAAGTGGTTGATTGTTTGATTCTTCACTACTTTGTTGGATGTCTTACGCGCGACATTGTGATACTGCAATGACTCACATTAGAATCACTAGCACATTAAAAACATGCTTGATTAAAGATACATTCCTAAGAAAACATGTTGACATATGGTTAAAATAATCTTCCATTAATAAACATCTGTCTCTTGCTTTATAGTTGTATATGGATCCTGGTTTGACCACATCAAAAGCTGGCTTGGTGTAAAAAGCAAAATCAATATAATGTTTCAGACTTTTGAAGACATGAAAAAGGTCAGTACACATCAATAACAATTACTGATTCTATTCAGCTAAGAGTGGTGCCTTGAGTTTTCCTAATAATGAATGCATTACCACATACTTCTTGGTTTCATTCCTGTCATGGATACAGTGTGCTCATCAGACTGGGTTGATTTCTGCCAAGTGATGTCCTGCACTTTCTAATGATAAGCTTTTTCCTGTTGGTTATTTACAAAGGTCTATGCTGTGCATAAGTTGTTTGCCATTATATAAAGACAAGTTTTTACCTCCCACTGAAGAGCACTGCATTCCAGTTAGGAAGTAAACCACAATTTGAAATAACAATGAGTTTAGCAACTGATTTGAAAAACAGATCAGTGATAAGATTATACCATTGTTTTAAAACATTAAGACATTTCTTTTTCAAATAATGTGACTGTATAATAACCATAACCATAGTAAGCTATGAGGAACTCATTCAATTCCTCTTGTTAGGGTGCTCACGCTTTTTCCTGCTTTTTGTGTGCATTTCACTTGTGGATCTCTTTTACTGTATTTTTTACATTAGGATGACTGGGTTTACTCATCTTGTGGAAGGAGGGGTTTGCCTAGTCTGTCTGAATTGGGATGTACATAAAAATATTTATAGTCTAGTCATTTTATTGGGCAGAGGGCTTATTAGTTAGTTTTCTGTTTTTTTCTGTGCTGCTGAAAATTTGGGGCATTTGCGTGAGTTTGCAGTGTCCTGTACAGTACACCTACAAAGAACGGTTCATAAAACTGAACCCGGTAAAGCAGCAATATAGCGAAAATACCTTGTGTGCCAACAAGCTTTGAGCAGCTAGTTGCAATTCAAGTGGTAGTACCTAGAGATTTAGTTGAATTCAGCATTATGTAAAGATTAAAGTTAGTGCAATTAATCTGCACCAATAAAGCACCCTTAATAGCTTTGTAACCCCAATACTCCACCCCTTGTAGCTCACCAATCAAAGGACTGGACAGTATGAATATGCAATTTCCTAACTAATCTGTAGCCATCTTGGTGTGTATGGGAAACAAGAGACAATATAACAACTGTTTCATGTTTACTGGCACTCACTTAATCCTTAGAGAAGCAGGCACAGTATGTGAGAGGTGTACTTATACAGTGGTACTGGAGACTAAAGTCTTGCTTACAAGTGTACATCAGGTTGTCAAAACCATGCATACGACATTCACCTCACATAGTACACAGCACACACACATAGACACATAGACTGATGTGTGCTGAGGTGGTTAAAAGCAATCTTCTTAAATGACAAAGATTGCTTAGACCACCCCTTGTCAAAACTGTGCCTCAACAAGCCCAAAGGCACTCAGAAAAACAGCCCCTAACACCACACATACTGTCACTCTTAGTGGAACCCCAAATACTAATCTCTTAAGACAAGCAAACCCACTTCCCAGGACTCTCATCATGGGGTATTCCATTGTAAGATATACTGATGCCCCTCTAACTAGGCTGAACAAGAAGATAACCGTTAGTTGGTTATCTGGAGCCAGAATCTACCAAATCATGAATGCACTGAAATCATTACACCACAGGTACCAGTATAATTCCATCATAGTTCATGTAGGTGTAAATGACCTGAGATGTACTTCTCTGGATAATATGAAGATAGACATTATGGAGCTTTCAGACTACGTCTCAAGCTGGTATGAGCCTGGTATTGAGCAACATAATACAACCACTGACGATGATGCCATAATATGAGCAAAAACTTATTGATTTTAACAACTGGCTGTCTTCCTGGTGCCATTCTAAGGGGATCCAATATTTGTCAGCTTTGGAGGACATGGTTAATAGACCACGTTGGTTTGCCAAGGATGGTCTGTACTTCTCCCCTCTAGGCTTTTGAACACCGGCTAAAACTGTATCCACCCCCTTAGTGCCTTTTCTAGGCAATACCAAATTGACAACCTACCAGCATTGCAAAATCAACTCCACTAAACGTCAAGATATTACAGCTCAATGGCAGAAGCCTACAAAATAAATAACACTCCCTCCAAGCCCTCTTCATGCTCTTGGAATTATCGAGACATGATTTAAAGTGGCAGAGAGTACCCTTGCAGAGCAAGGTTTCAGTGCCTTCCACACCTTTTAGACAGTAGTTGCACAGAAAAAGGCTAAAGGAGGAGATGTCTTAATATACAGTACATCACTAACAAACATACCTCTAGGGTGGTCAAACAGTATGATGCACTGGAGTCCTTCCATGTGCAGATCACCATAAACAAAATCCCATACCATATCCTGGCCAGGTATAGGTCACCCTCCATGTCCCAAGGTGCTCACAATGCATACTTGGACCTACTGGAGGCACATACCATCCAACCTAACACCTTACTCAAGCGAGACTTTATCCATTTATAAACTGGGAATTGCACACAGCCTCAAATCTACTGGCACAGAGATTCATGGACTTTGTAAATACAAACACCCTTTACCAAACAGTGAATATGCCACTTAGAGGCTCCAACATACTTGACTTTGGGCTTGCAAATATGGAAGAATACTGCAACCCCCTCCCCAATGTCTTATCCTCCCTGGTAAGGTCTGACCATAAAGCCGTCTACTTCAAAATTAAATTCAACCACATAATCCCATTAAAACCAGTAAAACATAGGAACTATTCCAAGGCAAATTACCTTTTATTAAGTGACGGATTGTCAAAATTAAATGCCTCTCCAAACCCAGAGAACACAGCAGCCTATGCTGCATTGCTCTCAGAAACTCTGTAAACCAGGTTAATGGCTGCATAGAGGCTGGCGTACCTATAAGAAGTAAGCCCAGAACTAGCCCTAGAAAAAAAAATCAATATGGTGGCATCTCAAATTAATCATGATATGCAATAAAAGAAAAAAAAAAAAAAAATATATATATATATATATATATATATGTTTTATATATATATATATATATATATATATATATATATATATATATATATATATATATATATGTTTTATATATATATATATATATATGTTTTATATATATATATATATATATATATATATATATAGCAGAAATCAGGAAGGGTAATTCCCAAAAAGAAAGAAATTCTCTCAGCAAAGTAAATAGGCAACTAATAGGGCTAATTAGGTCAAGCAAAACCAGCTTTGATGTTAAGATAGCCTCCTAGGTGAAAGATAACCATAAGGTCTTCTACGGCTATGTCAGAAGCCTCAGAGGCTGCACACAGCAATGCACTGAACTGGTAGTTAATGGAGCCACATTCACTGAGCCTGGTGACCTAGCAAACCTTTAGTAGACAAATGCAGTTCCAACTTTAACCCACTCCCACCCCCAACCATCCCCTCAAAAATACCATCAAACATAATCCCTCCATCTACAACTAGGGATCATGTACTGGCTGCACTAATTCCAAGAACACAGCCTCAATGGGCACCAGTAACATCCCAGGATGCCTTCTGAATATATATATATGTATAAAACTTATCAGGAGTCCTGAAGTAATTATTTAACTAAAGTCTTAAAACAGGCTTTGTGCCACATGAATGATTGCAACTGTCATCCCCCTTTATAAGGGAGGCTCTCCAACAGATCCAGGAAACTACAGAATCATTAGTCTGACTAGTCTTATTTGCAAAGTCATGGAAAGAACTATCATGGAAATTATCAACAAGGACATAGGAAACCTCCAGAAACTGGATTCATCCTAGTTTGGCTTTGTCAAAGGAAGGTCATGATTACTGAATCTGGTGGACCTCTTTGAAAAGGTCACTAAGGCAATGGATGAGTGGAAAATGGTGCACACCACCTACCCAGATCTGGCTAAAGCATTTGGTACAGTACCCCACTTGGGCATTGTCAGCAAACTTATGAAACAGTTATAAACCCCTTTATAACATGCTGGATAGCTACCAGGCTCACTGATAGGACCCAGGAGGTTAGAATCATGAGGCCACCTTCACAAAGAGGTCAACTACCAGTGGAGTCCCTCCGGGCTCTGGGATGTGCCCACTTTTCCTTGGTATCTACTTCTTGGATGTCAAAGCCATTATCAAAGACCTTTAGCTGACCAAGTTCTCAGATTATTGCAAACTGGGAGCAGTCAATGAATCTTCCCAAGATGAGAACATCCCATTCTCTGGAACAGGCTCCCCATCCATGTGAACCAGAGTTCCTCCCTATCCATTGTTAGTGTAATTTGGACCAATGGTTGGGTAATTGGAAATTCACCCTGGTCTGATTCCTATGTCTCTGATGGACAGAGGCTGTCAGCAAAATCACCACTTATTTAAATAAAATTTGTGGGTTATATTTGGGTTGCACAGTTAGGCTTATAAGGGCCCTAATGATCGTTAGCCTAGTATATACCTATGAACTCCTTCAAACTGCACACTCCTAATAAATGAAAGTTCCCCTTTCAAAATATGAGTCACCCACTCTGTGCTTGCCATGTTAACATTAATTCACTGATGTCTGTATTTTATGTTATAGCCTTCTAATATGAGTTTTCTAAGTCAGCTATGTTGGCATAAAGGGATGAAGCCCTGACTACTCCAGTGAACTGGTAAATTGACAATACCCCCTGAGAACTGACCCAGCTGTTTGACATTTGGGAAATTGTGTGTACAATGACCTAATTTTTGACCAACATGTGCCTAGAATCATAAAAAAGTCTTTCTATATTGCACAGCTTATAAACAAATTGATTGTGACTAGATCTAGAGATGTTATTGCCCCCTTTACAAAGCTCTCATTAGGTCAATAATTTTGTATAATGCTCACTTTGGCATGTATCTGTCCAGACCTATGCAACTATTGGAATACCCACAGATATACCTTACTAAAAGGATACAAGTCCTAAACAATAGGTCTGGCATGGACCACCTCAAAGATTTATTACTATACTCAGTATCCTAGAGAGTGCTTAGAGGTGATGTGTCTGGCATACAAGGCATCCTCTGATCTAATACAGATGGACCTACCGAACATCAGCAAGTCAAATAGCATTAGAAACACTCAGTCCAGGTATCTAAACTGAATGTTGTGGAGAGACGGATATATATCACAGATGCTACCATTGTTTCCAAACAGACTATCCATTTAAGTAAAACGAAGCTCATCCCTATCCATATTCAAATGCAACTTGGATCTAACAATGGGTAATAGAAAATGTACTCCAGGATTGCACCTCATGCCATTAATGGATAGAGGCAGTTCCTAAATGCTGCATCCCTTACATGGGTCCCCTCAAATTATCTATAGTGTGATCACATTTATCCTCACTATGGCTAATATACAATTATCAGCCATGGGATAGGTAAGACCAATCAGGAAATGTTAATTCAAGCACTAAAATGGAAATTGCCTAAGCTTAAAATGTCCTCCAAGTGAACCTGTGTTGTGGTAGTAAATAGTTTTTAAAAAATTGCCCTTTTTAGATCACTAAGTGCCCCTGTCACCCCCCCCCCCTCCAGTTTTCAGCAGCTTCTGGTGCCTCTGGCCTCTGTGGAAAATTCTGCCTGAAACAGGATATTAGACATAAGAGCAAAGCCTATCCTGGTACTCAGTGGGTTCAAAGCAATAAACATACAAGTCTGCACCAACTAATGGAAAGTAAATTGTACTTGTAGTGTATATCTCTCGCCTGTAAGAAGCATATACATGAATGTAATGCCTTATAGTACTTGTGTCAAGTGCTGTCTTTACTGGTATTGATCCTGGGTTGTATCTGAAAAGAAAGAATAGACCAGCCCACTTACCTGGAAAACAACAGTCAATCAACAAACAAATCAATAAACTGTAAAGAACTTTGTAGAACATTTCTGATTTTGCCTCATATTTTTGCCCTGTCCCTTGTAAAATATTTGATTTTTTTCTTAAGTCACTCAGGATCATACCTATCAGCTCTCCAGAATTTTGCAGAATGTCCAGATTATCACCTCATGTTTTGGTCTGTTCCTCATAAAATCTGTGGTTTTCTGGCAAACCATTTAGGATTGTGTTCACTAAATAATGAAACATTTGTGTCTGAGATTTGACATCCTTCAGAAAATGCATGCTAATATAAAACGTTATTCTAACAGCTTTCTTAGTTTATAAGAGCAATATTAAAATTCTATTACAGATTTTGGCCCTTTATTCCCCCTATTATTTTTGGCTTTGTCCAGAATTCTTAAACAAAAGTTGAAAGGTATCCAGAGGACTGCAGTCAGTCACTAATGCCAAACTTTAAAGATTCATACTTCTATTGTTCAGGAAATACATGTTGTTGTGAAACATGTTTTGTTAAAATTGTAAACGAATAAGTAATATTAAAAAAATGTCCCCAGGTTTTAGTCTTCATTCCCCTGTTATTTTTGAATTTATCCAAAACTCTTGATCAAAGAAGTTAATTGATATGTCTTAGAAACGCTCACATAGGTGTTTCCATGGTAACTGCAAGCTCAGACAGATGAAAAAAGATGATTTATTTCACAATTAGTCTTTTTCTGTCTGTCTAAGCTTGCAATTTCCTTGGAAATGCCAATGTGAATCATTTGGTGTAGTTGCTACTCTGGTGGGAGTTTCAGGACATATTGGGCAGCTGTTGAAAGTGGGGGGGTCTCACCCCCACCTCACCCTATGGTTCCAGCACCCATGCAACCATGACACTGCCATGGCAGAAGTCTCAGTGATGGATCACATTGTAGCACAGTAGTGCAACTTCGCTTATGTGTGCTGGATCAGTTTCTGTAAACTTGATTCTAGTTTTGTCTTGTTCGTTCTTTTTTGCTTTCACTGAATCATGTAAAATCAGCCTTGGAAAATATTAATCAGAGCTGGACGCTACCACAATCATCTGTGTATACACACACACACATGTGTACATGCGCACGCACACACACCACACACACAGACACACACACACACGCACACGCACACACACACACACACACACACACACACACACACACACACACACACACACACACACACACACACACACACACACTCAGACTCATATTGGAAACTAAGACATAGTCAGTGACTCATATGCTGAGAGCCTCTACCATCAAAAGTACATGAACTCAGAAAAGTCAAAGAAGTCAAAAACGCAGTCACTTTCTCAATAGCATGATGTTAGCAGCAACTACCCTCCCCAAAAATATTTCATCATATAACAAACCATGATCCTTTAACACATTAAAGTCTAGTAATGCCTCCAGGGGTTCCCCCAGTTATAGCCTACTGAGCCTGTAGGCATCTAATATTGTCCAGTCATATTTACATTAGTAATTCTTAACACATGCTGCATACAATTTATAGAAAGGTTTCATCTTAAAAATCAAAAACAAGGGCCAGCACACCAGTTTGGTAAACCAAACACTTTTAGTGGCTCATAAGCAAATAAACATATAAGTAAAATACATTAAGGGTAGGGTAAATAAGAAGCCAAACCCCAAAAAAGTACAAAAAAGTACAGACCAGTTTCAGCTATGTTAGCCTTCAGTGTAAATCCAGAGTATCAAAAACACAGATATTTATACAAAAACAGTTGGTAGAAAAACATTCACATTGGTTAGTTAAAGATGCTCATTTAGTCCAGGTGGAAAAAGCCCACCCAACTTAATTATCCACTTTTTCTCCTTAGAATTGAGAATGGAATGCCAGCCAGCCTTATTATTTCTGTCCACATAAATTTTATCAATAACCGTAAACCTAAAAAAGGCAGTGTTATGTTTCAATGTGTGTTTGTAAAGGGTGTTAGACTATTTATTATTCCTGATATCACTAACATGTTCCATGATATGTAATCGTAAAGGACTAGAAGTTTGCCCCACATACAAGGCAGAACATGAACATGTAGCGAGATAAATCACCCAACTGGAGCTGCAATTTACTAAATATTTTATGTTGAAGACCAAAGCAGTATTTCTGCATGTGAATTCCTTAAATTTCATGACCTTTGGACAGTGTGTACAATGCCCACAGGGAGTATACCCATATAATCTATTCCCTGTGATGATACGTTGTTGATAGTTTGTGGTGAATTCCTAATATCGTTTATAATGACTAAAATGTGAACCTAGTGTTTTACCTCTCGGAAAGGAGAATAAACATTTGCTACCTATAATCTCATACAATTTGAGATCTGCCAATAAGATGCTCCAATGTCTGTTGACAATATCCATAAGTACTCCAGTATTTCTACCAAATGTCATAACCAACCTCAATTTTGAAGGTTCCCCAGGTTGATGTACCTTATAAACTAACTGATCCTACCTGTCCTAAGTAGAGGCCCAATTGCTAGCAGAAATAATATTCCCTTGTTTATATCCCCTACTCTTAAATCTATGAAAAAGATCTTGCCTATAATGTTCATAGGTTTGTGTGTGTCTGAACAAACCCGTCTAATTCAAAGAAATTGTGATTTGGGGATGTTCCGGATGATATGTTGGGGGTGGAAGCTGGTAGCATGAAGTAAAGAATTGTATTGGGGGTATTTGTGATAGATCTGAGTGTTCAAAGTATTATCTGTATTCCTGGTAACTAGAACATCCAGGAAGATAATCTGTTGTATATCATAATTAACCTTGAACTCAATGCCCCATTTATTCTCATTTAATTACTCCACTAATTATTGTAAATAAATGCTATCAGCTTTCCACACCATCCAGCAATCATCCCATCTCCATATATCTATCTCATTAAGATATATGCTATGGTTGGATGTGGAGATAAGTTCCTGTTCCAAATATGCCATGGATAAGTTAGCATAAATGGGGGCAAAAGATGCCCCCATTGCTGTCCCCTGCACCTGCCCAAAACATTGACCATGGAAGTATAATATGTTCTTGGTGAGAACATGTTCCACGAGGCAAACCAAGGACATATTAAAACCTGGCTGGTATAGTTCACATTTGTCCAACCAGTACTGTAAGACCAACAAGCCCACCCAGTGCAGAATGTTGGTATAAAGGCTATTGACATCTAGGGTGCAAAGTAACCACCCTTATTCCAACTGCATGTTGGAGAGGATACCCAAGAATTGTGTTGTAGCCTGTATATGAGCCCGAATACATCCCAAAAGGGGTTGAAGATGTTGGGTCAGAAACTGTAAAAGAGGGTCCATAAGGGAACCCCTACCCAACACAATGGGTCTCCAAGGTGGATTTGTTAGGTCCTTGTGAATCTTGGGAAGCAAATATAAATACTAAGATATGGGATCCTATACAGTAAGGTGATAAAGATCTGAGTAGGTCATGATACCCTCTTCCTTGGCTTCCAATAAAAAGAGTACATACAAATAGCAGATGCACGTAGGACCCTTGCATGGCAAAACAGTAATAAATCTAAACAAATGAAGCCAGCAAGTGTAGGAAAAAGCCAAGTCCAAATGGTTTATTCAGACATAATCAGACTGGTTTCGGCTCAACAAAGCCTTCTTCAGTGAAAATCAAACAGTAAATACAATAGCAAACCCAGTTTATAAATATATATAAAGCTGGAAAATCACATGAGAACCAATCAGAATACATGATAAATGATTAAAAATTGGTCATTAAGACCAGGTGGGAACAAAGCCCCAAGTTTGATAATCCATTTCCTCTCCTTAAAACAAAGTATCTCATGCCAATTAGGCTTGTCTTTACAAATACCATTGATACAGTCAATAGTAAAAAACTTGAAAGAAGCTGATACATGTTTCAAACTATGTTTATATAATGCATCGTTAGGGCGTTTATTCTTAATATCACTCAGATGTTCACAAATTCTGAGACAAAAAGCTCTGGAGGTCTGGCCTACATAAAAAGCAGATCAAGTGCAGGTCACCAAATAGATGACCCACTCAGTACTGCAATTAGCCCAAAATTTGATATCAAAAACCTCAGAAGTATTTTTATTACTGAATTCACGGGTATGTACAACCCGAGTGCAAAATGAACAATGACCACATGGGATACATCCTAAAACTGGTCCACCTGTAAGGGATAGTTGAATGGGAACTGTAGAGTCAGGAAACGGCCTCTTATAATGACTTAGCTTGGAACCTATGGTCCGTCCCCTCCTAAATGAAAAAGAACATCTATCTCTCAGGAAAGGGTGTAATTTATTCTCAGCCATCAGAACATTCCAGTGCCTCTGTATACTGTTCATAAAGCCCTTTGTGTTGCGTCCATAAGTAGTAACCAGCCGTAAAGGCTGTTGGGCCAAATCTTTATTGTGGTCTTTGTAGCACAGTAAATCCTGTCTGTTTAGATTTGAAGCCCATTGTTTGGCCAAATTAACTGTACCTGGACGATAACCCCTATCAATAAATCTAAGGGCCAGGTCATCACGGATCTTAACATAGGACTGTTGGCTAGAACAAATTCTTCTGGCTCTTAAAAATTGGGATTTGGGTATATTCTGGATGACATGTCGTGGATGGAAGCTGGTAGCATGTAATAAAGAGTTATATTCTGGAAATTTCCTAAATAATGTGGTAGACAATGTGTCATCCACATTCCTATTGATCTCCACATCCAGAAATATCATCCTGGAAATATGATAAGTCATCTTAAATTCAATTCCCCATATGTTGTCATTAAGGTAATCCAGAAATTCTTTGAGATAGTTTTCATCAGCCTTCCACACCAACCAACAGTCATCCAGATAACGACGCCAAATGTCCATCTCACACATGTAGATGTTATGATTGGGGTCATAAATCATGACCTCCTCAATGTATGCCATAAAAAGATCCGCGTGGATGGGTGCAAAAGATGCACCCATAGCAGTCCCTTTAGTTTGCCAAAAACATTGGTTTTGATAGTAAAAAACATTGCTAGTCAACACATATTCTGTGAGACATACCAAAAAAGTATTAAATCCAGGTTTATATAGGCCAGATCTAGACAACCAATAGTCCAAAGCTTGTAAGCCTGCCCAGTGGGGAATATTGGTATAGAGAGAGAGGTAATGTCCAAAGTACATAATAGCCAATGGGGTTCAAGTTGTGTCTCATTAATAATGTCCAAAAATTGGGTGGTATCTTGGATTCTAGCTCTTATGGACAAAAGTAACGGTTTCAAATACTGAGTCAAATATTCAGACAATGGTTCAGTAAGGGACCCATGTCCTGAAACAATGGGTCTGCCTGGTGGATTATTGGCATGTTTATGTATCTTTGGTAACAGGTAAAATATTGTTTCTTGGGGGGCAGGACCATCAGTTGTTCTTTTATAGCCTGTGTGATTACACCCTCCTCAACTGCTTGGATCAAAAACTGTCCAATTTTACGTTGAAAATGAGGGAATGGATCCAAAGGCATATAATGTTCCTTATCCCCCAATTGTCTCATAGCCTCCTTATCATAGGAACCCTTATCTAATACCACAACGGCCCCGCCTTTGTCAGCTTGTATTATAACCAAATTTTTATTATTAACAAGCTCATCAAGACTACGTCCTTCATCCATGGACAAATTATTGTAAGATATGGGAAAATCCCTAAGATAACAATGTAAATCCTGTAATACATTTTTCTGGAAAACACCTACCAAATGTGTCATCAGTGGATTAAAAGTAGATTTCTTAAACTTGAACTCCTGGGATGTGCCACCATCATTGTTCGCATAAAGCAATTTCAAATTTAACAATCGACAAAAATTTACCACATCCTGAGCTAAAGACTGCTCAGAGACAAAAAAAAAAAACAGGGACAAAGTTTAACC
The DNA here is from genome assembly GCF_019279795.1 of Protopterus annectens. Taxonomy (NCBI): domain Eukaryota; kingdom Metazoa; phylum Chordata; order Ceratodontiformes; family Protopteridae; genus Protopterus; species Protopterus annectens. Next base: position 1,255,415,771 of record NC_056726.1, read on the forward strand.
CTTTATTCAATAACTTATTTTGTGTAGTGGTTAGCTCCACAGAGGAAATATTGTGAACATTGGAATGATAAATTAGTGTTCTGTCATCATTTTCAAAAGTGCCTCCAAACTCTGTTTTGATTTGTCTTTTCTTATGTTTCCGCCCCCCTCGTCTGTATCTAGACCAGGGGGGTGTGACAAATTATCTCGTTTGGCATTGGGCAAAACATCCGAATGATTTTCCTCAAATTCACCTTCTGTATTGGAGGAAGTATCCTCCCCTGAAGTGAAACTAGAAGAGTCAAAGTTTTTCTTTAAGATGGATTTCGGTCTCTTTCTTTTAGGGGTTGAAAACCTCTTGTCACTATTATTGTTCTCCTTAGGTAATCTAAAGGAGACATTTTTAGATGTGTCAAAAGGTTTGCCTCTCTCATAATCACCTACATCTCTAAAGAATTTTTTAAGTTTTCTTTCCTTTAAAGTGGATTCCATATTGGATAAGTCAGTTGTTAATTTTTTCACTTGTGTCAGAAAGGAGTCACAAGTTTCAAACTTGTTAACCTCCAAACAAGTGGTTTCCAAATCTTTAACCCCTTTCTGTACCTTCCATTCATAAAAATCTGCCAAAGCATCGACAAATTTAGAAGATGCTAATTGTTGAATGTGGCCCCAGTCCTCTATTAGTTTGTCATCAATATTTGATACCAAGGGTTGCACCTTAACCCTAAGACCACGTGGAGTGATATGTTTCCGCTGATATGCCTTAAAAAGGCGTAGGTGCCACACATTAGTCCTAACCATTTTCATGTTTTTACTAAGTCGACTAAAAAACATATCACATTGTGTGTTTAGGTCAGAGCCACTAATTCCTTATATATGTACTGAACTATGCGTACCCAAACCAAACACAGATAAATCATCCACATCAGATGATAACCCCTGGATAAGAGGTGAAAGTGCCATAGTTTAGTCTAAAAGACCAGACCTTACATAACACTATATAGAAAACTATATAGTTAAATATATACCTAAGCACAAAAAGACCATTAGTATGGCGACAGCTATAGAAAAAATATGAATAAATGTGATAGGGCACACAGAATGGTAATCAGTCATTAAGCAAAGATTGGTAAGCTTATTTAAGAAGAAACAAAAAAGACCAATATACAATAAACAGTACTGATATATAATATATTATCATACTGTGTATATGTCTTATAAATACAGATATACAAGTAAATTAACAAATACAATAAGCAGCCCAAGCGACGAAAATGAAACTATCCAGTCGTCCCACTGCGTATTTGTATAAACACCGTATCCAATGGTAGTATAGTAATTCCAAAATAAGCCTCCAATCCAGTATTTAGAAAATACAGCCCAATTCAAGGTATGTGCAACCACTTACCACAGAATACATCTTTCAGTTATCAATACCCTGAATTCAAACAACTAAATCCATATAGCTGTAGCCATAGCAATGGCAAGTGTGCATCAATAAAAAATATATATATGAAAATGAGGTCTAAAAGGTCTTATAGGCAAAAAATGATGGTCAATATTGGATTTGTAAATAAAAATTTACAACCAAAAAGACATATCAAGATAAATACACCCCTCCTAAGCCCACTACGTGGCAGGGTCAAAAAAATATATGAAAAAACAATTTCCAATATGTTATCCAAAGTATTGATATAGTAAAAACCGTATTCAATTAGGAAAAACTTCTAAAGTTCTAAATAACATCCAAATAAATAAATGGTGTCACCAAATATAGAAATGTGTGATTGTTAAAAAAACTGTATTAGATGTGGCCCAATGTCTAAATGTGATATAGTCACAAGTTCAATATCAAAAAAAGAAATATATATTATAGCCAGTCCGATGTATACCAAGTCAATATGTCATATACATTGTCCGTGTATAAAAAACACTGTATCAAACACAGAAACCGTATATATATTATACATACAGACCACTACAGCAAAAAATGATGTAATGGTTTAAAAAATAAGTGAGTAACAAACCCACCTAAACGTACACCAAATATACAGATATTAGAAATAACAGAGGATGCAAATACCCAGTGTCCCAAAAGTCGAGAGGTTTGATCAAGGGGCATATACATGTAGTATCTACCATTATTCAATTGCTTTAAAGCCTCATTGTAATACATGTCCCAATCCATTACCACCAACACTCCACCCTTATCAGCCAGAAGGATTACCAAATTCTTATTATTTTTGAGATTTATAACAACCTGTTGTTCCATCGTTGAGAGTTTCTGAGGAAATATTGAATGTTCACGAGGACTAAAGTGTAGATCTTTGAGAATGCTAGACTGGAACATAGAAAGCTGTGGGTACATGGGTAACATAAACATGGATTTGTGAAATTTAAATACATTATTGTTAGCAGATGTTTCAGGTCCAAAAAATATAGTCTTAAATTCAACAAATGTCAGGAAGAAATTACATCCTGAGCCAAATAATCTTCTGTGACAAAAAAGCCAGGAACAAAATTTAGGCCTTTGTTCAATAATTTTATTTCAACCTCAGAAAGAAGTATAGATGAGATGTTATGAACATTTGTACAATTGTTTAATGTTGCATCATCATTTTTAAAATGCTGTCCAGATTGCTTATTTGTCCTGGGTTTCCTGCCCTTTCTCCTGATTCTAAACCTAAAGGGGGATCCCAATTGGCACTTTTGGGGGTGGGTGAATCTAGGGTGTGATTGCCATCCTCGTCCATAACAGAGGATGATCCATCCCCTGATGTACCACTAGAGACCATTCTGAGTTTCTTTAGGATGGATGTAGGTCTCTTTCTTTTATGAGTTGGGGTCTGATTTCAGCAGTACTAAATTTCACATTCCTATAGGTATCAAATGGTTTATCCTTTTGATAGTCTTCCATGTCATGATTACATTTCTTCATCTTCTTCTCTCTTAGTTGTTGCTCAAAGTTAATAACTCAGTACTGAGCTGGTTTAAACAGGGAATATAACATGGTAGGGTTTCACAGGTTTTGATATCCTCATGGAAGGATTCAACATCTGCCATACATTGGTTCACAGTTCATTCATAGTATGATGTTAGGGCATCATCAAAGCCCATAGAGGCTCTTTGTTGAACCTATGCCCATTCATCTAATAGAGTTCCATCGCTATTATGAACTAAGGGTTGAGTCCTAACCCGTAGGCCCCTCGGGGTATTCCCCTTTATCTGATAAGCTTTGAACTAGTGTTTCATCTCTATTATGAATTAAGGGTTGAGTCCTAACCCGTAGGCCCCTCGGGGTGATCCCCTTTATCTGATAAGCTTTGAACTAGTGTTTCATCTCTATTATGAACTAAGGGTTGAGTCCTAACCCATAGGCCCCTCGGGGTGATCTCCTTTATCTGATAAGCTTTGAACAGTTTCAAATGCCAAACTTTGGTTTTAGGTGTTTTCATGCTTCTAGTAAGGTTTTGGAAAACCAATTTACAGTGGTTAGATGGGTCATTGGTATTGGTATTTTCAATACCTCCCTCATCTGTAGGCCCCAACCCAAAAACCTGCAAATCATCCCTGTCAGAGGATATATGTTTTAAAATAGAGACTAAATCCATGTTCAAAATGAAAATGTGTGTATATAAATATACTTATATTGCCAGAGCTAGACAAATGATATTGTTAAGCCCTATATAGCTATTATAAATAATGGGCAACAACCGCACTGGTCTGCAGCAACCATTAGTCAATATGAAAGATTGTCAGTCTTTATAAAATAAAAGTTAAGATAATAAGACACAGATGCCTGTGAATAATCCCAATATTTCCATTCTTACTATAATAATTTGTAACTAGATAAAAAAATTATCATCTTCTTTTGGCTGCTCCCGTTAGGGGTCGCCACAGTGGATCATCTGTTTCCATTTCTTCCTGTCCTCTGCATCTTGCTCTGTCACACCAATCACCTGCATGTCCTCTTTCACCACATCCATAAACCTTATCTTAGCCCTTCCTCTTTTCCTGTTACCTGGTAGCTTCATCCTTAGCATCTTTTTCCCAATATACTCAGCATCCCTCCACAGCATATGTCCAAACCAACGTAAACTTGCCTCTCTGGCATTGTCTCCAAACCTTCCAATCTGGGCTGACCCTCTAATATACTTATTCCTGATCCTGTCCACCCTCATCACACCCAGTACAAATTTTAACATATTTAACTCTGCCACATCCATCTCTAACTCCTGCCTTTTTATCAATGCTACTGTCTCCAACCCATATAACATAGCTGGTGTCACTACCCTCTTGTAGACCTTCCCTTTTACTCTTACTGGTACTCGTTTGTCACAAATCACTCCTGACACTCTTCTCCACCCACTCCATCCCGCCTGTACTCTCTTCTTCACCTCTCTTCCACATTCACCATTACTCTGAACTATTGATCCCAAGTATGTAAACTCATCCACCTTCACCACCTCTACTCATTGCATCCTCACCATTCCTCTATCCTCCCTCTCATTCACACACATATATTCTTAGTCCTGCTGACCTTCATTCCTCTTCTCTCTAGAGCATCTTTCCATCTCTCCAGGGTCTCCTTCATCTGTTCCCTACTCTCACTACAGATCACAATGTCATCTGCAAACATCATAGTCCACAGGGACTCCTGTCTGATCTCATCTTTCAACCTGTGCATCACCATTGCAAATAAGAAAGGGCTCAGAGCTGATCCTTGATGTAATCCCACCTCCACCATAAACGCATCCATCACTCCCGCCGCAGACCTCACTGCTGTCACACTACCCTTGTACATATCCTGTACCACTTTTAAATACTTCTCTGACACTCCCGACTTTCTCATACAATACCACAACTCCTCTCTAGGAACCCTGCCATATTCTTTCTCTAAGTCTACAAAAACACAATGCAACTCTTTCTGACCTTCTCTGTACTTCTTCATCAACACTGTCAGAGCAAACATCACAGCTGTAGTACTCTTTCCCGGCATGAAACGATACTGCTGACCACTAATCATCATCTCCCTTCTTAACCTAGCTTCCACTACTCTTTCCCATAACTTCATGCTGTGACTGATCAATTTAATCCCTCCGTAGTTACTACAGCTCTGCAAATCACCTTTATTCTTAAAAATTGGCACCAAAACACTTTTTCTCCATTCCTCAGGCATTCTCTCACTTTCCAAGATTTCATTAAACAATCTGGTTAAAAACTCCACTGCCATTTCGCCTAAACACCTCCATGCTTCCACAGGTATGTCATCTGGACGAACAGCCTTTCTGTTCTTCATCCTCTTCATAGCTATCCTTGCTTCCTCCTTGCTAATCCATTGCACTTCATGATTCACTATCCCCACATCATCCAACCTTTTCTCCCTCTCATTCTCTTCATTCATCAACCCCTCAAAGTACTCTTTCCATCTGCTCAACACACTCTCCTCACTTGTGAGTATGTTTCCCTCATTATCCTTTATCACCTTTACCTGCTGCACATCTTTCCTATCTCGGTCCCTCGGTCTAGCCAATCGGTACAGGTCCTTTTCTCCTTCCTTAGTGTCCAACTTTCATACAACTCTTCATGTGCCTTATCCTTAGCCTTCGCCACCTCACTCTTTGCCATGCACCTCATCTCCTTATACTCGTGTCTACTTTCTTCATCTCTCTGACAATCCCACTTCTTCTTTGCCAACCTCTTTCTCTATATACTCTCCTGTACTTCCTCATTCCACCATCATGTCTCCTTGTCGAACTTCCTCTGTCCAGATGTCCGCCACCAACTATCAACAACGTACCATCATAGGCGATAGATTATATGGATGTAATCCCTGTGGGCATTGTACACCCTGTCTAAGGGTCATGAAATCTAAAGAATTCACAAGCAGAAATCCTGCTTTGGTCTTTGACATAAAATATTTAGCAAATTGCAACTCTGATTGGGTGATTTATCTCGCTACATGCTCATGTTCTGCTTTTTATGTGGGGCAAACGTCTAGACCTTTACGGTTACGTATCACAAAATATGTTAGTGATATCAGGAATAAAAGACAGTCTAATGCCCTTTACAAACACACACTGTAACATAGCACTGCCTTTTTTAGGTTTATGGTTATTGATAAAATGAATGGGGACATAAATAATAAGACTGGCTGGCATTCCATTCTCAATTCTATGGAGAAAAAGTGGATAATTAAGTTAAGTGGGCCTTTTCCACCTGGACTAAATGAGCACCTTTAACTGACCAATGGGAATGTTTATCTACCAAGTGTTTTTGTATAAATATCTATGTTTTTGATACTCTGGATTTACACTAAGGAAGGCTAACATAGCTGAAACTGATCTGTACTTTTTGTACTTTTTTTGTTGTTTGGGTCCTTGTTTACCCTACCCTTAATGCATTCTGCTTATATGTTTACATGCTGATGAGCCATTAAAAGTGCTTGGTTTACCATACTGCTATGCTAGCCCTTGTTTTTGAACTTTACAGGGAGGTTATTGGGCCTTTGCACTTGCCGTACTTGCGAGGTAGTTGTGGTTGCTGGGTTTAGCTGTTTCCTCGCTGTTGGCTTCGGGTGTGGTGGCCAGCCATATCGCAGTGGAGGAAAAGATTCAACATTCCTGGTTATTGGGTATCGGAATGCAGTTGGATTATTATTGTGGAGTTGGTTTATTGCTTTGTACATTTATTCAATTTAAAGACATTGCTGTTCCATATTGGGCTGTTTTTTTGCTGAATTAAGGGTTGGATTATCCAGCTATGATGGTGTACTGGGTAGCAAGCTTGTTTGAAACATTTTGTTCAGAACATATGGACATAGTTAACTGTCTCAAGAGACTGACGATACATCATCAGCTGAAGATGTTTCCTATTTTTTGAGTTGAAGTACTTGTGTATGGGATTAGTCAGATATTGGGTGAACATGTACTTCATTTTTATAAACTTTCTGACATCAGTAAAGACAGCTGGCAGGTTGCAGCCTTGAACTGGATTTATGCACACAGACGGTTTCTGATTCCTTTGTGGAATTTGGGACTATCCTATAGTTGACGGTGCATTACTGATGATTCATTTTAATTTTTATTGATCCCTAAACCTGGACTTAATGACTACTGTTCAGTTAAAAGTGTACTGGAATTTAGAAAATTGCCACATTGTTTATGACTAATTTTATTTTATTTTATTCTCCCAGTTGGTTTTAAGTACCATTTTAAATCAGTTGTAATTTAAGTGTATATTTTGTTTTCATCATCATGTATTTTTTCCACTTTATTCAAAATAATGTGTAATAATAATATTAACTAATTATACAATAATATTTTTATAGATAGCTTTTAGGGTTCTTATACACAGACCTGAACAAGTGTAGAAGGATGAAAGCGATCTTTGTTAACAATAGGTTATAAAAATAGAATATGATTTTTACAATTGATTTTTTTACATGCAAAGTGCATATGTATATATTTATATATATATTTTGATTGCCAAATGGACTAAGGTTGATATATTTCCAGCTGTGTAGTATATTGTCTTGGATAAATTCACAGACTTAATAATCTGTTTAATCTTCTTCTTCTTCTTTTGGCTTTTCCCGGTTAGGAGTCGCCACAGCGGATCACCTGTCTGCTCATGATTGGTAGTGGAGTTTTACGGTGTTGAGTTGCCAGCCCAGCTCCCAACCTTCCACTGAAGGCACACACACTCACACCTAGGGCCAATTTGAAGTGTCCAATCCACCTACAGCATGTCTGTAGGATGTGGGAGGAAATCGGAGCACCCAGAGGAAACCCATGCGACCACAGGGAGGACATGCAGACTCCACACAGAAGGCACCCCAGCCAAGGATTAAACTGGAGAACCTCTTGCTTTGAGGCAACAATGCTAAGCACTGCACCACCATAGCCACCCTTAATAATCTGTTTAATAATTTGGTTAAATAAGAGGTACTACATCATTATAAATTTTATTTCAAGTACATAAGGGTTATATTATTATGACAGCTACTAAATAGGACAGGACCAGCTTGAATGTCACACTGATGGGGGAAGGGATGTGAATTTAACATGTGTAGCAATAACACTTTGTTTTACAGCACAATAAACCACTTTCTTGCCTGATAAAAAGTATATATATATATATATATATATATATATATATATATATATATATATATATATATATATTTTTTTTTTAGAAAGCTTGTGAGGAAATTATTACTCTATTTTTGTTTTACTTGGATCACTTGGATTTTTGACTGGAAACAGACTGCTTGTCTTGCTTGGATTACTTTTGAATACTTATTATTCTATATAATTATATATTTTTTTATTTTTTTTATTTATTTATTTTTTTTAGGTTCATAGGTTCATAGGTAGGTACCAGGCTATCGGCCCAAGGGCCTACGTAAGCCTAGCCAACAAAGTTCCCTGGCTTACACCACCCAAGAAAGTTATTTTCCTGTGCCACTGTCGGGCAGAGATACAGAAGTGATCCCCGGGGTGTATTTCCTACTTCCCATCCGCTTATCAAGATTTTTCTTGAAGAGTGCCAGTGAGGAACTTTGCTTGACATAGATGGGTAGCCTGTTCCAGAATATGGAAAGCCTCTAGGACAGGAATCTATCCCTCCAGCATTTCCTGTTTATTGTGGTGACAAGGTTTAGGTCTCTAGAACATGTAGCTCGAAGGGATTGGGATTTCTTTAGGTGTAGCATGCCCAACAGCTCTGGTTTTGACATAGCTTTATATGTTAGGCAGAGATCACCTTGGAGTAGGCGATATGCTATGGAGTAAAGCTGGAGTTTTTTGAGACAGTCAGTGTAGGGCATCTGTTTGAGGCCAATAATCCTCTTTGTGACATACTTCTGTGGCCTTTCCAGCTGCTGCAGATATCTTGGGAGGTGCATTCCAAAAGGGGCATTGTACTCTATAATGGGTCTAATGATTGCCGAGTAGAGGAGAGGGGAACAATGACCTCTTTTTTCCTGAATGAGAGCCCTTTTATGATGAGGTGTGACATGTAGAAGGACTTCCTGACTACTGTGGCGATGTGACTATCAAAGGACAGACTACTGTCCACCTGGGTTCCAAGGTCTCTTATCACACATTCGGTATTAAGTAGACTGCTGTCTATATAGTAGTTCATGGGTACAGAGTTTTTACCAAAGGGGATGACAATGCACTTTTTGGCATTGAGCTTGAGGCCATGGCTCTGACACCAGGCATCTGTCTAAGCGAGGCCCTTTTGTAGGATTTCCACATCATTTGGGGACTCGACTATGGCTCCTAGTTTGCAGTCATCTGTGAACTTTGTTAGCCAGAGGCCTTCTGTGTTAACCTGTACTTCAGAGAAGTAGATACCAAACAGGAGAGGTCCCAGGACTGAACCCTGTGGTACTCCACTTGTCACTGGTTTAAGGTCAGATTTGGAGTGTGCAACTTTTACAGTGTGGGTTCTGTCAGTGAGTCAGTTGGCAACCCCTCTTGTTACATAGGGATTTATACCTAGTTTAGTGAGTTTAGCTATAATTCCAGAATGGGGGATGGTGTCGAAAGCCTTAGCGAGGTCAAGATAGACTGTGTGAACCACCTTACCCTCATCTACGGCTTTGGTGACCGCCTCAAAGAAGTCGTCAGGTTCAGAAGGCATGATCTGCCTTTCACAAACCTGAACTGGATGGGATCCAGAGTTTGGAGGTTACCAATGTCTTTATTTATGAGTTCCATGATGATACATTCCATGGCCTTGCAGACCAGGCTAGTCAGGCTAATAGAGCAATAGTTCTGAGGATCAGTGGTGGCTCCCCCTTTGTGGAGTGGGATAACTGTTGCTGTACGCCATTCAGTGGGCAGAAAGCCTGATGTGAGGCTATGATTGAACATGGTGCTTAGGTGGGGAGCCAGTTCGTTCTGAATTTCATGTAAAATGCAGCCTGGGATGTTGTCCGGTCCCATGGATGCTGTGTTTTTGGCTTTAGAGAGTGCAGCTTTTACCTGCGTAGTTGTGATTACAGGGACTCTACATTCTTCCTGTATAGATATGGGCCCTTCAGGGGGTGGGGGGTGGGGGGTAAAGTTAGCACTGAACCTATCTGCCAGGATGTTGGCAATATCATTTGGTTCTGTAATTTTCGTGCCATTGTGCTGTAACTCAGAGCAGATCTCGGTGTTTCCATTGAGATTCTTGACATAGCTATAGAATGCTTTGTGGTTGCCCTTAGAATCAGTGGTGATTTTGTTTTCATAGCTAGCTTTGGAGGATCTTATAAGGGATCTCAGCTTCTTACTGAGGCTGACCAGGGAGCTCCTCCACTCATGGTATTTTACTCTCTTTTGCAACAATTTCCTTCTGTTGTACAGTTTGTTTATGGCAGGGGACCACCAGATTGGCTTCCTTTTTTTGGTGGATAGCGTCTTGGTTCTGTTTGGGATAGCATGATCCATGCACTCATGTATGTGCTTATAGAGTGCATTTGTGTAGGATTCAGCAGTTGTAACTGTATTGTCCATCTACATGGGTGTCATGAAGTTCACCACTTCTGTCTTAAGAAGCATGAAGTTGGCTTTGGATAAATGTTTTACCGTGGTTTCCTTAATGGGGGGTGGGATGTGGATATCAAGGGTGATTAGCTTATGGTCAGATCTGACCAATGAGGAGTTGACTTCAGGTGTAGAACACCGGTCACTCATGTTGGTAATGACTAGGTCTAGGATATTGTTGCCCCTGGTGGGGGTGTGGATAAGTTGTTCCAGGGCATTGGAGGTTATGAATTCTAGAAAGCGTTGTGTGAAGGAGTTGGTACATGAGTAGTTTTTCCAGTTAATGGTGGGGTAGTTGAAATCGCCCATTATTAGGGTGTTTAGTTGAACCCTCATTTTTTCCAGTACATCAAGAAAAGAGGAGTGTGAATCCTGGGGCATGGTGGAGGATCTGTAGCAAGCTACAATTTGGATTGCAGTTTTGCCCAGAGTTAGTTGCACTTGGATAACCTTGGATGCATTATGCTGAGCAGCTAGCCTGGAGGTGTGGATATCCTTAATGAATATGGACATACCTCCACCTTTGGTGTTCCGGTCCAGGTTACATGGCCAAAAAGTGTGGTATGAGTTATAGCCTTGTAGTGCAGGGGTGCTCTCTGGATCCTTGAACCAAGTCTTAGTCACTGCACAGATATTGATGTTTTCCATTTTAAGGAGTGCCTCGAGTGAGTGCATTTTGAGATTTAGACTTCTAGCATTGAGTAGTATTACCCTCAGTTTTTGCTTGCCTGTTCCTGTTACGGTGGTGAATTTGTCATTTGAACCTTGCCTATAAAAGGCACTATAGGTGTGGCAAGAGCCTTAGCCAGTATCCTGAATCCCAGGGGTGACAGGAGCAGGCCATCTCTGGCAAATCATCGTGGTCTGTCGACCATGTCATCCCAAGCAGACAGATACTGGATCCCCTAAGAATGACACCAGAAGCTTAGCCAATTGTTGAAGTCAGTCATTTTGTCCTTGTACTGCGGTATCATTCTTGGTGATGGCAGAATGCTACTCAGGGCTAGGGTCATACCTGCCTGGGCTACAAGATTGGAGAGCTCTCCTATGTCTCTTTTCATGTAGTCCAGGGAGGTATGGCTCAGGTCATTCACACCGACATGGACAATGACAGAGTCATATTTGTACTTGTTGTGGAGTGACCTGAGTGCATGGGCTATGTGGCAGATCCTGGCACACGACAGGCAGCTGACAGTAACCTTCTCCTTGTTTAGCCTTGTGAGCGGGACATCAGTGTACCTCACTATAGAGTCACCTATGACTAGTATGTTGGATACGTTGTTTTGCCTTATTGGCTGTGGTTGAGTGGCACACTGAGTCTGTGGGCTATGTGTCATTTGGGTTGTGTTGGGGGGTGGAAGTTGCTTATGTTTCTGCTTTGGAGGTCTCTGTTGCTAGCAGATTATTATTGAGAGCCTCCGTGAATGTTTTTGTGTTTCTTTGTGTGGATTTTGGTGGTGTAGATTTAGTGAGACTGTGATAAGTGTGTTGTGGTGCAAGTGTTTACTTTCCCCTCTTGAATGTCAAGTTCAGTCTTGGTTGGAGAGAACTTTACCTCCAGTTTGGCTAGATAATTGCATCTTGCACAGGTTGTAGTGTTGGGTGGTAGGAGTAGAGGGTTGTCTGTGTACATGAGGCAATTTCTACATTGCCCCAAGATGTCCAGACTCATCAGATAGACAGGAGCGAACACTGGGAGCTGACCCTTGGACATTTCTGAATAAAAAACTATTTTCCTCTAGATAAGTGAGGAAAGTGAGTATAAGAGCTGTTTTTCTCTAAGCAAGTGAGATAAGTAAGTGCAAAAACTGTTTTCCTCTCGGTAATAAGGAAGGTTGAGTGCTATAGTAATTAGTTGCTTATTTAGTGCTTACAAGACGTTCTGAACAAGTGCTGAGCATGAATAAGCAAATTCAAGTGCTAAAACTAAGAATCTGTATCTGCACTAGACTAGTTACAGAAAAGAAACAAGTGCAAATGTGGGCTTTCAAATCAGAAAGTTGAGAGAGATGGAAAAGATTGCCCAAATGGCCAATAGCTACAATTTCTGGGCCAGAACCACTCCTTATGTGGTAGACAGGTTACCTAGTGCTTACCACTCCCACTGACAAACTAGAAGGCTTCCCTCCAACACAGAAATGCTTGGGGGGGCTCAGAAGCTTACATACAGTCCTGAATACAGCAAATCTGTATCTGGACTACACTAGTTACAGGAAAGGTAGGAAACAGGCTTACAGTTTTTTTATACTTGTTTAGTGGGTTATTTTGAGACTTCGGGGATACCACGGTTATTACTTGTTTTTTTTTTTTTTTTATATCAGGAATAAAAGACAGTCTAACAGCCTTTACAAACACACATTAAAACATAACACTACTTTTTTAGGTTTGTGGTTACTGATAAATTTAATGGGGACAGAAATAATAAGGCTAGCTGCCATTCCATTCTCAATTCTAAGGAGAAAAAGTGGATAATTAAGTTGGGTGGGCTTTTTCCACCTGGACTAAATGAGCATCTTTAACTGACCAATGGGAATGTTTATCTACCAATTGTTTTTGTATAAATATATGTGTTTTTGATACTCTGGATTTACACTGAGGAAGGCTAACATAGCCAAAACTGGTCTGTACTTTGTTGTACTTTTTGGGGTTTAGGTTCTTATTTACCCTACCCTTAATGTATTCTATTTATATGTTTATGTGCTTATGAGCCATTAAAAGTGCTTGGTTTACCACACTGCTGTGCTGGCCCTTGTTTTTGAACTTTACAGGGAGTTTATTGGGCCATTGCACTTACCATACTTGCAAGGGGGTTGTGGTTGCTTCATCGTAAAGATTATATGATGGACAATCCAACTGCACTAATAGTTGGTCTCTGCCTACTCCAGGTAAAATTATTACTTATTGTTCATGTAATGCTTCTTTATATTGGCATATAGCCTCATATGAAAGCTGTAAGGAGGATGAACAAAATACTGCTGATAGTATGCATGTAACTTGTGTGGTTTATTGTGAATTGTTCATAACAAAATTTCAAATGTATGTGATACTGTTTCTACTGTGACTTATAAACCTCTAAGACCTATAACCTAAAGAATAGTACATTCGTAAAAATAGTTTGTCTTAAAGGGTTTGCCATTTACACCTCTATAATTCCAAAGATATGAACATTTGTTTGAAGTGTGAGGACATAATTTGATTGTCTCTATGTAGACTCTGCTCATTGGAAGTTACAGTGCAAGCCTCTAGAACTCCATTGGAGGGACGAGTTAAATTACAATTTTGAAAGTCTCATATTTTCCTGTGTTCATGTGGCACTTATTACTACAGTTCAGTGATGTGAGAGTCCAGAATGCTTCCAACATATGTCCTTCTTTGTGTATTGGTTTTGATTTTGTAGAGAGGCAGCAGTTAAATATGGATGTCTCTTCTGTACTGCTCCAGGATGACTAGTTCCACTTATACTATGGCTTGAATATATATACAGAGGGTCATCCGCTGATAACTTAACAAAATTAAACAAATACAGGTGTACCATTTGTGATGTGGTTACAGTTCAGTACACAACTCCGGAGCCATCCTGGTATCTCCAGTTTTTACAGAAATGGTCTGACTGCCCCTAGCAGCCACATGCATGCATATTATTCCTGAAATGGAAGAATAATGATATTTTGGTCACATAGCAATAGAATCACAGCAATGCCTACCCATCAGTTAAGTATTTTTGAATCATGCATTTTCCAAGTTGTCAGTTCACAAGGACGAAAATTCACGAGTCTGTTATGAAGAAGGAATCAATGAAGGGTGCATGCTTTATATGTGCCCATTAGTACATTTCCTCATGTGACAGACAGTTCACATTAAAGTACCACAATTTAGTATTATTTATTCATAACATTACTGCTTTGCATTCCTTCACTGTCATAGATCATTTGTGCCACTAAACTGTCCATTGCTCTCCTAAATAAACATGGTTCTATTTCAAGTATATAGTTTATAGTCCAGGAGTATCAAGCATATAACAGTGATCGAAGTTTATTATTATACATAAGTAGAACATTGCTGTTGTGTACAGTTTAAGCTGTTTCTGTGCTTTCCATATCATTAGTGTATGATTGGTTAGGTCATGAATCAATAGTTAGTCATTTATGTCCATTGATAATGTTTGGTCATTATTTATTTAGCAATAACTTTTGCACAATATAGTTTGACAGTGATTAGTGTGAAGCAGTAAATGTACACTGGCAAGTTTGTCATATCCATCTCCGACAAACTTTTGTAAATTTGGTATTCCAGCAAGAAAAGTGTTTTGTTATAATTTCTTATTCATAGTACATGTGTAAAATGGTGTCAATTTTCCATTCCTTGTGAGGTTACACCTTTGAGCACACTTGATTGAAAAATACTTAAATGATGGACAGGCTTGAGATATATACATTCCCTGCTAATGCTGCATTGACTTGTATAACATTTAGTAATATCTGTTATGTCCAGCCAGGTATTGCAATACATGGGGTGCAGTAGTTACTCTCTGAAATCACATAAAGGGCAAACCAGTTAAATGCTTCTGAGGACAGACACTAGATCTTAATTGTTAAGCATCCCTGCTTAAGGTGTTAAGATCAAGTATCATTCTAGGTATTACCAGAGGCGCCAGAAGCTGCTGAGGATGGGGTGGGGGGTGACCGGGGCACTTAGTGATCTAAAATGAGCAATTTTTTTAAAACTATTTACTACCACAACATAGGTTCACTTGGAGGACATTGTAAGCTTAGACAATTTCCACTTTAGTGCTTGAATTAACATTTCCTGATTGGTAAAACCACAACAGGCACCCAAAGAGGCAGAAGGTAATAATAAAACACGAGACTGTAGGTGTAAGCAGCAGCAGGTTTAATCACATTATAAAAATGCAATCTTTTGGGTACTATACCCCTTTTAATACAGTCATGCTAGTAACAATTGTCAATACCCAGAGTTTTATGTTTATAAATTAAATCAGTGAGTTTTTTAATATTGGCTCTATAAGACACTTCACTGTCTTTCTCAACATCCCGGCAAGTTATTATCAGTACCTTGGTGACTGGAAAAGGCTTGTAACTAACAAGCCATGAAGCCAAAGAGGAAGAGTCCGTCCACTCGTGCACTCCATTGTCACCATTAGCCATACTATCAGTCATTTCCACAGGAGCATGTCCCTGAACACCACATTCCCCTAAAAGGGAGGACTGTCCATTCGGACCTTGGTCCTGGGAATTCAATGCCAAATTATTGTAACAAAATTTAGTTGCAGCTCCCTTCTGTAATGCAGCCTCATCTCTAGTGCCCCTCGACGGCAAACCGGAAGAAGTTGCAGTTACTTCCTCTACAGGCACATCAGCCTGTCTGCGATCGAAATTGGCTTCCTGATTGCATGCAGTAGTGTAAATAAAATCCTTCCTGTGGGTAGGCCTCATAGGGTTGATATCAAAAGAATTGTCTTTCCCTCGCTGAGAGTTACCAGTCATAAGCAAAATCAATTGGGTAAGCTGTCCCTCCACATGAGACAGGCGCGAATCCAGGTCAGTACCTTGAGCCTGTAGGTGTAAGCAGCAGCAGGTTTAATCACATTATAAAAACACAATCCTTTGGGTACTATACCCCTTGCATGACTGTATTAAAAGGCACCCTTTCCTTGGAGTTTTTGGATTACTTGTTACATGGAGGTATCTGAGGCAGAAGCTAGCTTCCAGGATGGGGAAGCAGTTCAAGATACTGACCTGGATTCGCACCTGTCTCGTGTGGAGGGGCAGCTTATTCAATTGATTTCGCTTATGACTGGTAACTCTCAGCGAGGGAAAGACAATTCTTTTGATATCAACCCTATGAGGCCTACCCACAGGAAGGATTGCATTTCCACTCCTGCATGCAATCAGGAAGCCGATTTGGATCGCAGACAGGCTGATGTGCCTGTAGAGGAAGTAACTGCAACTTCTTCCGGTTTGCCATCGAGGGGCATTAGAGGTGAGGCTGCATTACAGAAGGGAGCTGCAACTAAATTTTGTTACAATCATTGGCATTGAATTCCCAGAGCCAAGGTCCGAATGGACAGTCCTCCCTTTTAGGGGAACATGGTGTTCAGGGACATGTTCCTGTGGAAATGACTGATAGTATGGCTAATGGTGACAATGGAGTGCACGAGTGGACGGACTCTTCCTCTTTCGCTTCATGGCTTGTTAGTTACAAGTCTTTTTCCAGTCACCAAGGTACTGATAATAACTTTATATTTAATGACCGGGATGTTGAGAAAGACAGTGAAGTGTCTTATAGAGCCAATATTAAAAAACTCACTGATTTAATTTATAAACATAAAACTCTGGGTATTGACAATTGTTACTTGCATGACTGTATTAAAAGGGTTATAGTACCCAAAGGATTGCATTTTTATAATGTGATTAAACCTGCTGCTGCTTACACCTACAGGCTCGTGTTTTATTATTACCTTCTGCCTCTTTGGGTGCCTGTTGTGGTTTTACTGGTTCTTGGTTCTGTGGCACCCTTTCCTTGGAGTTTTTGGATTTCCTGATTGGTCTTACCTATCCCATGGCTGATAATTGTATATTAGCCCTAGTGAGGATAAATGTGATCGCACTATAGATAATTTGAGGGGAACCATGTAAGGGATGCAGCATTTAGGAACTGCACATATCCATTAGTGGCATGAGGGGCAATCCTGGAGTACATTTTCTATTATCCATCCTTAGATCCAAGTTGCATTTGAATATGGACAGGGATGAGCTTTGTTTTATAGTCTGTTTGGGAACAGTGGTAGCCTCTGTGATAAATATCTGTCTCTCCACAACATTCAGTTTATATACCTGGACTGAGTTTTTCTGATGCCATTTGACTTGCTGATGTTCAGTAGGTCCATCTGTATTAGGTCAGAGGATGCCTTGTATGCCAGACACGTCACCTCTATGCCCTCTGTAGGATACTGAGTATATTGATAAATCTTTGAGGTGGTCCATGCAAGACCTGTTGTTTAGGACTTGTATCCTTTTAGTGAGGTATATCTGTGGGTATTCCAATTGTTGCATGGGTCTGGACAGATACATGCCAAAGTGGGCATTATACAAAATGATTGACCTAATGAGGGCTTTGTAAAGGGGGACAATAACATCTCTATATCTAGTCACAATCAATTTGTTTATAAGCTGTGCAATATAGAAACACTTTCTTATGACTCTGGGCACATGTTGATCAAAGGTTAGGTCACTGTACACACAAGTTCCCAAATGCCAAACAACTGGGTCATTTCTTAGGAGACATTGTCAATTTGCCAGTTCACTGGAGTAGGTGACTTCCCAAAGGATGCGATAATGTATTTCTTGGAGTTTAGTTTCAATTCATGATTCTGGCATCACTTATTGTTTGGGGCAAACCTTCCTGCATGATGGTTAAGTCATTTGGGGATTCAATAGCTGCTCCTAGCTTGCAGTCATCTCAAACTTAGTCAGCCAAAGCCCTTTGGTATTTCCTTTTACTTTTGAGATGTATATGCCAAACAGAAACAGTCTCAGCACTGAACCCTGGGGGACTCCATTGGTGACTGGTCTATTCCCCTATTTTGGGCTCCTGCATCCTGTGAGCAAGCATAAATGTATACGTTCTTTGATTCACCTTCCTGATTGCATTAACCTATATTCCTTGTATTATACAGCACCACTTGTTAGAATGTGTTTTAAATTTGTAGTTTGGAACAGTCTTCTAGTAAGCAATGAAACAAAATGTTTGAACCAATAATGACAAAACTACCCAATTTAGAAAATTTCAGCCATAAAAGGCCACTAAAACTTCTGTCATTACAATCCACCAAAATCAGTAAATATGCAAAATGTCATAGGTTGCTGCTAGCAAACAATTTTATATTTTATTGGTTCATCTACAAATAAAGTGCCTGTTGCCCTTGAAGAATAAATTGCCTATTCTACATTAAAAATGATAAGATAGTAATTTTGCAATCGGGAATGGATGGCAAACTGCTAACGGGTTCATAGTTACTAGGTAACTCCTCCAAAGGAGGACATTCATAGGACTGCAGCATTCATTCCCCATTAAAGTACAACACAGTGCAGTATCAGCGATCCATCTACATACTGTGGGAGTAGTACCTACAGCCTTCTGCATCAAAACCAAGTATACTACCTGTTGTACTACTAACAATGCAAACAACTTAACATAAGTAGCATTAAACTTTTCTTCCCCTGATGCTCTCAGCTCCTTGTAAAATTTGACGATCAACTAAATTTCTCAACTTTGCAGCGCAAGAAATCTGGAAAAAGACAAAATGTATTTGTGTGTGTGTGTGGGGGGGGGGGGGGCAAGGCCCAAAACCAGGGACACATTTTAAATATTGCTTTTATAATCTTAGAAAGTTGCTAAAAATAAAGCGTTTTGTGTTACCATGTGTTTCCTGAAAGATAGGAAGACTGAAACTTAAAGAGCTATCATTATTTAGTGAATTCAGTTCTCACTGATTTGCCAGGAAAGCACAAATTTTAAGAGGAAGAGACCAAAGGTATGAACCAAATATTCTGTGAACATCTGGACAGTGGAGAGCTATGGACTCAACTCCCTGAATCACAAGTGGTGCTATGGGTAGAGAATTCAGGCTCTTGTTTGAGCCTGAGTAACTTTAACCACCAGGTATACCTAACTCGGGCATTTTACACACACACACACACACACACACACACACACACACACACACACACACACACACACACACACACACACACACACGGGAGCAGCATAACTCCTGCAAATAAAAACAAAACTCCCCTTACCGGCATGACTCTGGCTCTGGCAGCACCAACAGAACAGCGGCAGCATAAGTCCTGTAACACAGAGCAATAAGAGAACAAGAGCAGCTAGTTTAGTTAGTTTAACTTCCATGCGTAAATCTACGTTAGCATGAAAACTCCACTTTGTTAATTTTTCCTGACAGGTCTTGCAGCTATAAAAGTGTGTGGGGGGGGCTCTCCCTCCCTCTGGATCTATGGTTCTGGCACCCATGGGTATTACAAGCTGCCTGTACTGGCAGGCAAACCACAGCAGCGGAATTAAAATCCACCTTCTTACAACCTGTTGTCTGCGCTGGTAATCTGTCTAATTTTCTTTTCCTAACATAGGTTGTGTTATGTTGTCTTTTTGACAGCACTCGCTAAGTCCTTTATAGCTTTGCGCCTTTTTTTTCCATTAGCTAGTAGTACACAGAGTAGATGAAGCTCGGTGCACTATAAAAGAATTCAGGTTGAGTCTTGGATTGTAACCATCATTAACATGATCTCATCATGGATGCCAATATTCTGCTCTCGAGGAGAATTTCTTGACATCCATGTCTCAAACACGTAATGCCATACTTATGAGCAAAGACCCGATTATAATCCTATATGTCTTGTATGATTCTACAATCATGGGCATATTACTGTGCTTATATCAACAACTTGTTCTGTTCCAGAACTAACTGTAGTCTATTCACTTTCCATGATTATTAACATTCCAAAAATGTTTCCTCAAACTGTCACTCATCTGGAGCACACAAATGTTATGTCTTGTCATATACGGAATTAAAGAGGATCATTGGTAAATATCTGCCAGCTCTTTCTTCAAACTATCATTGACATTAAACACATTAAGTAAAATGCTGTTTCTTCTTAAATGCAGGACCCACGAGGATCAGTGGTAAAGATTTGCCAGTTCTTGGAGAAAGACCTTGATGAAAAGGCAATTGACTCTGTTGTGCAGAATTCCAGTTTTAAAACTATGAAGGAAAACAAAATGTCCAACTGGAGCCTCGTTCCTGAACAAATGCTGAACCCTAACATTCCTTTCATGAGGAAAGGTAAAACTATAAATATCTTCATATATAATGCAGTCTGTAGCTGCTTATTACTTTCCACTGTGTGTAATAAAAGGGCTAACATAAACAACTTCTTTTTTAGGAATTTGGTACTACGCTGTGGAGAAAATTAATCGGTATACACATTCCAGTTTTGTTGATAAATTGCATAAATCTTCTTCTTCTTTCAGCTTTTCCCATTTAGGGGTCGCCACAGCAGAACTCCGATCCGCTAATGATTGGCAGTAGATTTCTTTTTACGGGTGCCGAGGTGTCAGCTCAATGCCCAACCTTCAACAAAGGCATGCACATTCTACGCATGTCTTTTGAATGCCACTCGACCATGGGGAGGACATGCAGAATCCACACAGAAGGTGCTCCCACCGAGAATCAAACGGGAGAACCTCTTGCTGTGAGGCAACAAGGCTACCACTGTACCACCGCGGCTTATTGATAAATTGCATAAATAAAGACATAAATGTTTGCTTTCCATTTAGGCAACATTCATTGTCGCCTCACAGCAAGATTGTCCATATTCACCAAGGATACTCACACCTCCAGGCTAGTTGCCCAACACAATGCATCTGAAATTCTCCAGGTGCAACTAACACTAGTTAAGACTGTAATTCAAATTGTAGCTTGCTACAGATCCCCCACCACACCCCATGATTCTCACTACACCTTTCTAAACATACTGGAAAATATTAAGATACAACCAACACCCTAATACTGGGTGATTTCAACTACCCTGCCATTAACTAGGAAAACTACTCAAGTGCCAACACCTTTTCCTAACGGTTCTTGGAATTCATAAATTCCAACGCCCCGGATCAACTAATCCATTGTCCCACCAGGGACTGCAATATCCTAGACCCGGTCATTACCAATATGGGAGATAGATGCTCCACACCAGTGGTCACCCCCTCATTGGTCCGGTCTGACCATAAGCAAATCACTCTTGGCATCCACATCCCAGCCCCACCCCCCAGTAAGGAAACCTCCGTAAAAAACATCTCCAAAGTCAACTTCATGCTACTTAAGTGAGAAGTGACAAACTTCATGCCACCCATGCAGATGGGAGCTGAAAATTCAACTGCTGAATCCTACACTAAGGCACTGTATGAGCACATCCACTTGTGCATTTATCATGCCATCCCAAATAGAACCAAGACACTTTCCTCTAAAAAAAAGTGGTCCCCTGCCATAAACAAACTATACAACAGAAGGAAGAAACGGTTACAGAAAAGAGGAAAATCCCAGGATGCAAAAAAATCCCTTACCAGCCTCAGTAAGAAGCTGAAATCCCTCATAAAATTCTCCAAAGCTAGTTATGGAAATAAAATTGCCAAAGATTCCAAAGACAACCACAAGGCATGCTATAGTTATGTCAAGAATCTAAATGGCAATGCTCAGATCTGCTCTGAGCTACAACAGAATGGTATTAAATATACTGATCCCAAGGATATTGCCAATATCCTGGCAGATCAGATTAGTTCCAACTTCACCCCCCTCTCACCTCCTAAAGGGGCCATCTCAATACCAAACGATTGCCAAATTCACTGTCACACAGGTAGAAACTGCACTCTCCAAAGCTAAAAATACAGCATCCATGGGACCAGATGACATCCCAGGCTGTGTACTACATGAACTACAAAATGAACTGGCACCTCACCTAAGTATCATGTTTAATCATAGCCTCATCTCAGGCTTTGTGCCCACTGAGTGGCGCACAGCTACAGTTATCCCACTCCACAAGGGGGAATCCACCTTGGATCCCGGGAACTACTGTCCCATCGGCCTGATGAGCCTGACCTGCAAGGCCATGGAACGCATTATTATGGAACGTATAAACAAAGACACTGGCAACCTTCAAACACTGGACCCCACCCAGCTTGGGTTTGTGAAGGGCCAGTCTTATCTCCTGAACCTGATTGACTTCTTCAAATCAGTCTCCAGAGCTGTGAACGAGGGTAAGGCAGTCCACACAGCCTATCTGGACCTCGCCAAGGCCTTCAACACCATCCCTCACTCTGGAATCATAGATACACTTATTAAGCTGGGCATAAATCCCTACGTCACTCGACTGGTTGCCAACTGGCTTACTGACAGAACCCAGACTGTAAAAGTAGCCTACTCCAAATCCAGCTCCAGACAAGTGACAAGCAGAGTACCTCAGGGTTCAGTCCTGGGACCGCTCTTGTTTGGCATCTACTTCTCTGAAGTACAGGCCAACACTAAGGGACTCTGGCTAACAAAGTTTGCAGATGACTGCAAACTGGGAGCCACTATTGAATGCCCATACGATGTGGATATTCTACAAAAGGGCTTTACAGAAAGATGCTTGGTGCCAGAACCATGGGCTCAAGCTTAATGCCAAGAAATGTATAGTTATCCCCTTTGAGAAAAACCATGTACCCATGAATTACCACATAGGTGGCTGTACACTAAACACCGAAAGTGTGATGAGAGACTTAGGGACACAGGTGGACTTGTCTCACCTTCGATAACCACATTGCCACAACAGTCAGGAAATCCTTGTATGTGGCAAACCTCATCACTAAGGGCTTTTCATCCAGAAAAAAGGAGGTCATTGTCCCACTGTACTCATCCTTCATTAGACCCATTATAGAGTACAATGCCCTATTTGATATGTACCTCACAAGACATCTGCAACAGCTGGAAAGGCCGCAGAAATATCTCACTAAAAGAATCACAGGCTTAAAGCAGATGCCCTATGCTGACCGTCTAAAAAAACTCCAGCTATACTCTGTGGTATATCGTCTACTCAGAGGCGATCTCTGCTTAACTTACAAGGCCATGTCAAACCCTGAGCTTTTGGACATGCTTCACTTAAAGAAATCCCAATCCCTCAAAGTCACACGCTCCAGGGATCTAAACCTTGTCATTGCAATGAACAAAACATGCTGGAGGGATAGGTTTCTGACCCAGAGACTCCCCATACTCTGGAATAGACTGTCCATACATGTCAAGCAGAGCGCCTCCTTGGACCTCTTCAAAAAGGAACCTTGATGATTGGATGGGAGATAGGAAATTCACCCCGGGGATCATGTCAGTCACCCTGCTAGACAGGGGTCCAAGGAAGTAAATATTGTGGGAAGAAATATCCGGGGAATTGTTTGGCTATGCTTGTATAGGCCCTATGGCTGATAGCCTAGTACCAACCTATGAACTTATAGGTTCATAGGTTCATACTAGGCTATCTGCCCTAGGGCATTTATAAGCCTAGCCCAGAGTTGTGTGGCTTTCGCCACCCCTTTAGTTTGAAGGATACTATGCCCATTATTTTGCTGTGCCTCTGTCAAGCAGTGACACTGAGGTTATCCCTGGGGTATACCTGCGATCTCCCATCCACTGGTCAAGATTTCTCTTGAACAAGGCCAGCGAGGTGCTCTGCCTCACATGAACTGGGATTTTGTTCCACAGCATAGGGAGTCTCTGGGTGATGAATCTGTCCCTCCAGCACGTCCTATTAATAGCCGTGTCGAGGTTTAAGTCTCCCGCCCTTGTAGTTCTGAGGGATCTAGATTTTTTGAGGTGAAGCATGTTCATTAATTCCGGGTTGGACATGGCCTTGTATGTCAGGCACAGGTCACCTCTGAGCAGTCGGTAAGCGACTGAATAGAGCTGGAGTTCCTTCAGTCGGGCAGCATAAGACATATTTTTGAGACCCTTTATCCTTTTAGTGAGGAACTTTTGGGGCCTTTCCAATTGCTGCAGGTGTCGGGTCAGATACATTCCGAATGGGGCATTGTACTCAATCATTGATCTGATGAGTGATGAGTACAGGGGAACGATGACCTCCCTTGATCTAGATGTGAATCCCTTCATGATCAGGTGGTCAATGTAGAAGGTCTTCCTAACCACTTTGGCAACATGAGTGTCAAACGAAAGGTTACTGTCAACCTGGGTCGCCAGATCCCTGATAACCTCTTCTGTGCTTAGTGGATTGCCACCTATATGGTAACTAGGGGTAACCTTGTTTTTCCCGAAGGGAATGACTATGCATTTTTTGGCGTTTAACTTTAGACCATGGCTCTGGCACCAGTTATCCGTTTCTATGAGACCCTTCTGAAGGATGTCTGTGTCAGATGGGTTTTCAACTATGGTACCCAGTTTGCAGTCATCTGCAAACTTTGTCAGCCATAATACTCCTGTGTTTGCCTGTACTTTTGAAAAGTAGATGCCGAACAAGAGTGGGCCCAGGACTGAGCCCTGTGGCACACCACTTGTGACAGGCTTGGAGTCTGACATGGCGCCAGCAACTCTGACCCTGTGGGTTCTGTCACTCAGCCAGTTTGCAACCCATCTTGTGACGTATGGGTTTACGTTTAAGCTGGTGAGTTTTTCAATGATACCCAAGTGGGGTAGTGTCGAAAGCCTTTGCCAGGTCAAGGTAGGCTGTGTGGACTGCCTTGCCCTCGTCAATGGCCTTGGTGACTGTTTCGAAAAAGTCAACCAAGTTTAAAAGGCATGATCTGCCCTTGACAAAGCCAAACTGGGTTGGATCCAACATCTGCAAGTCCCCTATGTCTTTATTTATGAGTTCCATTATGATCCTCTCCATAGCTTTGCAGACCAGGCTTGTCAAGCTGATGGGATGGTAGTTTCCGGGGTCGGTGGAGGCGCCTCCTTTGTGAAGTGGGACCACCGTTGCCATACGCCACTCCTTGGGTATGTATCCTGAGGTGAGACTAAGATTAAACAGTTGCCCTAACTGCGGGTTTAATTCCTCATTGAGTTCGTGTAGCACACAACCAGGGACACCATCTGGTCCCATGGATGCTGTGTTTTTCGCCTTGGAGAGAGCAGTTCTCACCTGAGCATTTGAGATGTTTGGGGGACTACAGTCCTCTGGTATAGATATCTTTCCTTTTTGGGGGGAGGGGGGGAGAAATTTGCACTGAACCTATCAGCCAGTATGTTGGCAATGTCTGTAGGTTCCGTGATTTTTACATCATTTTGCACTAATTCTGAGCATATCTGGGAGTTTCCTCCCAGGTTTCTAACATAGCTAAAAAAGGCCTTATGATTGTCTTTTGAGTCCTTAGCGATTTTTCTCTCAAAATTTGCCTTGGATGCTTTTATGAGAGATCTCAGTTTTTTACTTATAATGATCAAGGGTGTCTTCCCTTTTACGGATTTTGCTCTATCTTGTAGTAGCTTTTTCCTTTTGTTGTAAAGCTTGTTTATGGCTGGGGTCCACCAGACTGGATGCTTGCCTTTGGCACAAAGAGTCTTTGTTTTGTTTGGGATTGCCTGATCCATGCAGTCCTGGAGGTGCTGGTAGAAGGCATTTGTAAGTGATTCAGCGGTTTGAGTAATGGTTTCCTCTGGCTCGGGGGCTTTGAAAGAGACCACACCAGTCTTTAGGAGTGTGAAGTCGGCTTTTTAGAAGTTCTTCACTGTGGTCTTTTTTATCTGGGGTGGGGGCGGGATGTGGACTTCCAGTGAGATTAGTTTATGATCTGATCTCACCAATGATGGGTATACCTCTGGTGTTGAACATTGTGACCCCATGTTTGTGATGATGAGGTCCAGTATGTTTTCTCCTCTTGTGGGGATGGTGACCAGTTGTTCCATGGCATTTGAGTTTATGAACTCTAGGAACCTTTGGGCTAGAGTGTTGGGGCTTGAGTAGTGATCCCAGTCTATATTTGGATAGTTGAAATCACCCAGTATGATGGTATTTGGAGATATATTTATCCCCTCCAGTGTTTTCAGGAAAGCTGTGTGAGGTTCCTGAGTTTGAGAGGGTGGCCTGTAACAGGCTACAAACTGCAGAGCAGTCTTGCCTATGGTTAATTGCACCTGGATGGTTTCCGATGCATCGTGCATTGCCACGAACCTTGAGGTGAGGGTGTCTTTGATGAATATGGACACCCCCCCTCCTTTCTTGGTGTTGTCCGGATTTTGGGGCCGGAACACATGATATGAGGAAAAACCTGATAGTGCTGGGGTGCTCTCAGGAGCCTTGAACCAGGTTTCAGTCACAGCACAGATATCGATGTTCTCCATACTGAGAAGGGCTTCGAGTGCGTGCATCTTGAGGTTGAGACTTCTGGCATTGAGCAGCATTACCCTTAGTTTTTTTCCTTTTTTGTGTTCTAGGGTGGTAGGTTTAGAATTTGAGCCCTGCCTAAAAAGGCACAATGGGGGTGGCAAGAGCCTTTGCCAAAATCCGGAAGCCCAGGGGTGACAGGTGCAAGCTGTCCCTTGTGAAGCAGTGTGGCTTGTCCAGCATGTCATCCCAGGCAGACAGACATTGGATCCCCTTTGAATGACACCATAGTTTAAGCCAATTATTAAAGCTGATCATCTTGTCTTCATATTGTGGCATCATTCTTGATGAAGGTAGGATACTGCTCAAGGTCAGGGTCATACCTGCCTGGGCTACATAATCAGAGAGCTCCTCTATGTCTCTTTTCATGTAGTCCAGGGAGGTACGTCTCAGGTCATTCACACCAGCATGGACAATGACTGAGTCATACTTGTACCTGCAGTTGAGTGACCTGAGTGCTTGCGTTATGTGGCGGATTCTAGCGCCCGATAGGCAGCTTACTGTGACCTTCTCCTTACTCAATCTGGTGAGCGGGACGTCAGTGTGTCTGACTATGGAGTCACCAATGACGAGTGTGTCTGGCATTGTGTTTGGCCTTAAGGGCTGCGTCTGTTTGGCACACTGACTCTGTGGTCTATGTGTTGCTATAAAAAAAATCACACTTGAAATGTCTGCTTTGCTTTCCATGCATATTTATTTGACATTTGCTTTCATTTCTAGGTATAACTCTGATGCTAAACTTGTAAGTAGCCTCAAAAATTAATGAAGATTTTTTTGATATTTTAATTTCATTCTCTACTTATTTTTTTTCTGCAAGACCACACACAGAAAATAGGTAGGGAATATGCTTTACATATGCCAGCAGGGTAGTCTGGGTAATCAACGTAGATTTCTTACAACAATAGACATATTTTGATCAAAAGTTAGATCATATATTCTAATTTTTAATATAAGGTAATCCATCTTCAAGACATACCTCAGGATTCAGCAAGCTCTGCACAGTGTGCAGGAATAGTGCAAGAGCTGCTGCACACAATATGGCCGATGAGCAATCCAGAAACAAGCTCCCGGGGCGTGCACGAGCGCTCCTACACTATTCCTGCATGGACACAGCTCCTGTATGCTAATTACCCCATTTGCAGGTGAAAACCATGCAAATGAGGTGAATTAGCACTCCAGTAAGTAGGCAGGCATCTGTGCAGGAATAGTGTAACCTGTATTAATATATTCAGGTACTAACCAAATCCATTTCTGCAAATTACAAAACTGAGGCATGACAGATCCAAAGAAAGCATGTATTCAATGTAGTAGGTATGCCAATGCCAAATATATGGCCATTGGCATGGTAAATAGTTGAAAAGTTATAAAAAATAACTTTTATTTTTTTGGCCAATTTCAGCCAATGTGCAAACAGGATCGGCCAGAAACTAAGAAAAAATAAGAAAAAAACTGGAAATAAGCTTTTAAACCAAAATTAGCATTTTGCCATAACAGATAATGGCATGCATAAGTCAACAATACCATCGAATAGTGGTTGCTAAGGGGGAACACTGAATGTCAGTTTTGTAACCATGCATTAGCAATCAGTTTTATGCAAATGAGGGGACTGATACTGAATCACAGATTTCCCCTCAATGTTAGCTTGCACCGTGTAGGTGCAACCGTGTAGGTGCAGCAGCACCATGGTATAAGCATAAGAGGTAGATGACCTTATAAGGGGGAGTGTCATGCATGCTGTAAGCTTATTGGAGCTCTGTGGCCTGTGTTTGCCCTTAGCTAAGCACAGCTAAGGAAGAGGGGTGTGCCTGAGGCTGCCTAGCAGTGTTTACATTGCCTAAATGGGTGTGCATGCCATGCACCAGGTTTTAAACAAAAAAAAAAAAAGAGCACTGGGTATGCGCAGCGCGCCCTGGAGCTTAAGCGGGAAGGCAATGGTAAGAGAAAACAGCAGTAGGTAGGAAATCAAGGAGAACTAGCATAGCTGGCGGGTGAAATGCATCAGAATCAGCCAATTACAAAGGCAGCAGCCCAGCCCAGTACACTACTATAAACTATGCAAACACCTTTCACTCTGGTTTTTCCCACAAACTCTACACCACTGGTGTACACAGACGGGGAAATTTTAACTGACAAAACTAATAAAATAATAGAGGCTGCTATCACTCTCATACATCAATATGTGGTAGAGGCTGAGGGTGGTGAGGATGAGAATGCTGATGACCAACCTACAGTGAGCAGAAGAAGTGTGTAC
Organism: Protopterus annectens; assembly: GCF_019279795.1. Taxonomy (NCBI): domain Eukaryota; kingdom Metazoa; phylum Chordata; order Ceratodontiformes; family Protopteridae; genus Protopterus; species Protopterus annectens. The sequence continues at coordinate 1,255,444,498 of NC_056726.1, forward strand.
AGACAAAGAGTAACTTACCAGGAGCTGCATGAGCTGGAGATAGTGGAGCGCTATACGGTGGACAGGGACATCCTACAGCAAATTGTTGAGCTGTGCTGGCCACACCTCACACACAGAACCAACAGAGGGGAACCCATGCCAGTGGATACCAAGGTATGTGTAGGCTTAAGAATACTAGCCACAGGTACCTTCCAAAGGCCAACTGGGGATATGATGGGGATCTCACAGGCATCAGCATCAAGGGTACTCCACCAGTTCCTGGATGCCATGTCAGCACATGCCGGTGAGCACATATATTTCCTCAACACCCATGAGGTGTTGACCAGCAATATGAGTCTCTTCCACCAAGTAGCAGAATACCCTAAGTTAGTGGGTGCTATAGACTCCACACACATACACATCAAAGCACCACCCAGTGAGCAGGGTAGGGCCTACATAAACTGCAAGGGCTTCCCCTCCATCAACTGCCAGGTTGTGTGTGATGCACAGGGCATTATAATAAATGTGTGTGCTGGCAGCCCTGGAAGCTATCACGACTCCCACGTCTGGTATATGACACAGCTGTACTAGAGATTTGCCAGTGGGGACATCCCATATGGCCACCTAGTGGGGGATGCTGGTCACGCACTGAAGCTGTGGCTGATGACACCCATCAGAAATGCACACACACCAGAACAAGAACGCCATAATGAGGCACATGCACAAACCAGAATCATAACAGAGCGTGTGTTTGGGATGCTCAAGTCATGGTTCTGGTTCCTGGACATATCCAGTGGAGCTTTGCAGTACTCTCCATCTGCATGTACACAAATTTTCATTGTATGTGCCATGCTATGCAATATGATCTTGTGAAAACAGCTGCAGCAGGAACAGCACGGGGCAGGGACACACAGTCCCCCACGATTGCCAAGGCCAGCACAGGCACAGAGTGACTTGGAGGAGGAACAACCTGAGCCTGCCCATGTAGACAGAAGGAGGCATGCCCAGTATGCCCAGGCTTTGGCAAAGAGGCAACACATAGCACATACACTCACACGGTAGGAACCCAGGGAATGACACCTTTCTCTGACTCAAACATACAGTAAAAGGGATGCCAAACATAACACTACCTGTGCTTTACAATGTATATGAAGTGTACTATGTGCATCCGACATAGTCAGCCCTCCAGCATCATCCTCAATACTGGCACAGCCACAAGGTAAGTCAGTCTTCCTATCAATTACTGAATGGAGTAGTATGTTCTGCTAAGTGTATCTATGGTATAGATGTGAGCATGCAAGGGAATCTGGTGGCTGAATGGGATGGCAGCAGATAGTGGACACCTATATGGGCAGCATGAAATCCATAACAAATACTGGTGTCAACAAAGTAGGCAGTACTAGACAAGGTGACACATCCCACTGCAGTACATGTAGTGGCCCAAATGTGTGCCCATAGGACACACACATGGATTTCAGTGAGGCTCACATACCCAACAATAGCCTCAGCCAGCAGGGCAGGTGTAGATGACCATAAAGAAAGGCTGTGGTAAGGCCTCCAATTAATGGCAATGGAGAACAGCCCCCCACTCCAGATCTATACAGACAGACTACAACAGGTCAGTCAGTTGTATGCTAGTTCTTAAGGGTAAGAAGTCTGAAACTGAAATGTAGGTTAATAAAACCTAAGATCTGTACTCTACTAATATGCCTCTAGTCTGTATGATAGGTCAGAATACAAAACGAAATGGAAGCCAACAGAGTACCTGAAATACCAGTGCCGTCATAGCAAATGTTTACACTTGTCAGGTGTGCCCCCCCCCCCCCACACACACACACACACAATCCTATGTAGAAATGCAGTAACATGTATGTGTAGGTTTAAAAACAGTGGAGCACAGATTACTTGTGCTGGCATAATTTCCAGGACAGATTGTTGCATGTGTACAATATGCAGGGCTCTATGTATTAGGTTGTTATGTGTTGTATATTGTGTGGAAGTGGTCAGCATGTAGGCATGGAGGGTTGCGTCCAGGTGGCCTATAGCCAGTACTGTCGATTACAGGGCCATGTTCTGACAACTGCAGTACCAACCACAATGCATCCCAGCAAGAGGAAATTCAGCAGTCATCCATATTCATTGTTCAGATGTCAATATCTGCCACCATCTGAAAGATGGACATGCCATGAATGTGGGCCCAGACATACACACAGTACACAGGTGGAAGTACCCTAGACAGTGCACATAAAATGTCACTGTCAACTGCACATACCTTTGGAATTGTACATACAGGTTAGCAGCACATTAGTTTTCTGTGTAGTGTGGAATACTGATGTAGTCTGGCCAATCACTGGCAGACCACAAAAGGCACAGTTATGAAGTAATGAGAGACTGCATATGTCCCCACACAAGGCAGCATAAGGGAAATGTCCCATGTATATCTATGAGTCAGCTGCAAGAAGCTTCCATATCACACATGCACTCAGCTCACCCCACCATCAGCCACAGGTTTATTACAGGTCATATCCCTGCTGTTGGGAATGAGTACAGTATGACCCCCACTTCTGTATGGGAATATCCACAGAATGCAGCATGCTGAAGAGGTGTCCCATGCAGGTGTGTCCCTAGCTGTAAGCAGCACCCTGCCAGCATGCAGAACAATGGATTAATAAGGACAGGAACTATTGCTATTAACACCTCACACATTTACTCTGTCACCTCAGGGGAATCCAGTGGCACACAGCCTGGGATTGTAGAAGTGACAGAATGCACTGGCCTGCCTGCTACAGATGACTTGCATCATTACCAAATGTCTTACAGTCCTCTGTGTCTCATCCGTACTGCCAATGTATGTTATCTCATGGGGTCCCAACTAACAACATAACACAGTCCACAGAACACAAATGCAAGGTCATGTCGACAAATCCCACTAGCATGCCCACCATGTCCTACCACATGAACTGTGGACCAACACCTAAATACTGCTAGGATGAAGGGACGACTATAGGGATACTTCTCAGATATCACTTGCATAATGTTAGGAAGAGGATAGAATAACAGAGTGGGGAGTGTAGAAGCATGGACTCCATGGAGTGTGTGGTCTGAAACTCTGATGTGTGCCCATACTACCCCTGCCTGCAAACCCAGTAATGGGTGGCTACAAACCCGCTCGTAAACCACAGTGTGAAGGGGAACTGACCAGATATATGAGCCCTGCCTCTGGTTAACCTGGGTGAATCTGTACAGCTGAGAGGTATGGCCACAGCAGGATATGGCCATTCTGTTATGTCAATAGATGTACAAGCAGGGGATCCTCAGACACCACAGTACCAAGGTACTGGACCATTTTGGCGTGGTTTTGGTGTCTTTTCAGGCTTGCTAGTTGTTGCTGAAACACCTACCAAGAGGAGAAAACGCTGAGAGAAGAAAAGGAGCCACTTTTGTGATTTTAAGTATTTTCTTCTGATTTTTTGTTAAGTTTTACTGCTTTTCCGCCTACTTTTTGGCATTTTCCGGCTTGCTAAAGTTTATATCTGTAACAGTAACAGTACTTGGAACACATCTAGAGCCTGTTTACTGCATTTCCTGTGTTGCACTTAATTTAAAATCGTTTTTTTCTCTAAAAACTGCATTTTACCTGATTTTGGCCTAGCACTCAAGTGTGGGGTCATTTATTGCACTGTTGTGATTATTTTGCTGCTTGTGTATCTCTGCTACCTTTAAACTACAACAAAAAGAAAAAAAAAAAAAATCTTGCTTTTTTCCCACTTTCTGAAAGTTAAGAAAGTTCAGTTACAGATTTGTTCTTCTGAATTGTTTAGAAGTTTCTAGAAGGCCAGTGCTTGCTTGGGCTAAAGGGAAGTCTCTGTGTTCACTAGTGGGAGTGGTTAACACTGAACAGCCTGCCTGTCCCTGGAGGAGTGGTTACTACCTAGAAGCTGTAGTTTTATTGGCCATTTTAGGTCAATTCTAAACTCCTTGATCTCTCTTAAAACCAGGCTGCCTCATGGTTTTGGCGTCTTTTCAGGCTTGCTAGTTGTTGCTGAAGCACCTACCAAGAGGAGAAAACGCTGAGAGAAGAAAAGGAGCCACTTTTGTGATTTTAAGTATTTTCTTCTGATTTTTTGTTAAGTTTTACTGCTTTGCCGCCTACTTTTTGGCATTTTCCGGCTTGCTAAAGTTTATATCTGTAACAGTAACAGTACTTGGAACACATCTAGAGCCTGTTTACTGCATTTCCTGTGTTGCACTTAATTTAAAATCATTTTTTTCTCTAAAAACTGCATTTTACATGATTTTGGCCTAGCACTCAAGTGTGGGGTCATCTATTGCACTGTTGTGATTATTTTGCTGCTTGTGTATCTCTGCTACCTTTAAACTACAACAAAAAGAAAAAAAAAACAAAAAAAATCTTGTTTTTTTCCCACTTTCTGAAAGCTAAGAAAGTTCAGTTACAGATTTGCTGTTCTGAACTGTTTGGAAGTTTCTAGAAGGCCAGTGCTTGCTTGGGCTAAAGGGAAGTCTCTGTGTTCACCAGTGGGAGTGGTTAACACTGAACAGCCCGCCTGTCCCTGGAGTAGTGGTTACTACCTAGAAGCTGTAGTTATATTGGCCATTTTGGGTCAATTCTAAACTCCTTGATCTCTCTCTCTTAAAACCCTACAACTCTCTTTTTGTGCGGTTTTGCGCACTGAGCAGCATCGGGCAGCGCCACCTAAACAGATTTAAACTATTCCAGGCTCCACAAAGTCTGCTCTTCACTTTTTCCCTTAGAACTGTTCAAACCCTCAAAGTAATCACTCTATTCTCTTTCTAAAGCCCTGGAATTGCTCAGCTCTTATAAGGAAACACTAACTAATTAAAGCACTACACCCTCCTTGACTTCTCATAAGTATTCGACTCCCGATTGGTCCTTCCTGATCAAGTGAAAAATCAGTTCCCTTCTCTGATCTGATCGGTAAAAAAAACAGGTCCCTATACTAATCTGGTATGTCCAAGAGTCAGTTTCAAGGTTACTCTCCAGTCCAGCTGGTGAATCTGGGAATTTTGAGGCAATGTTACAATTGCCTTATGTACACAGACAACCATCTCCTCCTTCCAACAAACTCTAATACATGTGAGAGATGCAGTTACACAGCCAAACTGGAGGCAGAGCTCTTTCAACCCAAGACTGGCACAGTCAGTCAGGATGAAAAGGTAACCACCCACACCACAAATCCAGTCTCACACAGACCTATTGCATCTGCATACCCAACACATAAACACACAAAAACATACTCGGAGGCTCTAAATAAAAATCTGTCTAAACAGCAAAGACCTCCTAAGCAGATATCCAAGCAGCAGCCACCCCTCAACAATACCCACAAATCACATATCTCACAAAATCAGTGTGCCTCACAGTCACAGCCCATAAAGCCAAACAACACACCAAATACACTTGTTATAGGGGACTCTATTGTCCTACACACTGACGTCCCACTCACCAGACTGAACAAAGAGAAGGTCACTGTAAGCTGCCTGTCGGGTGCCAGGATCCGCCACATAATGCAAGCACTCAGGTCACTCCAAAGCAAGTACAAGTATGACTTCGTCATTGTCCATGCTGGTGTGAATGACCTAAGACGTACCTCCCTGGACTACATGAAAAAAGACATAGAGGAGCTCTCTGACCATGTAGCCCAGGCTGGTATGTCCCTGACCTTGAGTAGCATCTTGCCCTCACCAAGAATGATGCCACAGTATAAGGACAAAATGATCAGTTTCAACAATTGGCTGAAGTATTGGTGTCATTCAAAGGGGATCCAGTGTCTGTCAGCCTAGGATGACATGCTCGACAAGCCACGTTGCTTCGCTAGGGACGGCTTGCACCTGTCATCCTTAGGCTTTTGTATACTGGCCAAGGCTCTTGCCACCCCCATAGTGCCTTTTTTAGGCAAGGCTCAAAGGACAAACCCACCTCCATAGACAACCCAAAGATAAAAAAACTAAAGGTAATGCTACTCAATGCCAGAAGTCTAAACCTCAAGATGCACGCACTCGAGACTCTCCTCAGTATGGAGAAAATTGATGTCTGTGCAGTAACAGAAACCTGGTTCAAGACTCCTGAGAGCACCCCAGCACTACCAGGTTATAACTCATACCATGCGTTTTGGCCCCAAAACTCAGACCAAAGCACAAAAGGAGGGGGAGTATCTATATTCATCAAAGGTACCTACACCTCCAGGTTAGTGGCACTGCACGAAGCATTGGAAACCATCCATGTGCAACTAACAGCGGGCAAAACTGCCTTTCAGTTTGTAGCCTGCTACAGAACACCCTCCCTATTACAGGAACCCCACTTGGCATTCCTAAGAACACTGGAGAATATGAAGGTCTCTCCATGTTATTGGGTGACTACAACTACCCAAACATTGACTGGGAAAACTACTCAAGCCCAAACACCTTCGCCCAATGGTTCCTTGAATTTATAAACTCTAACGCAATGGAACAACTGGTCACCACTCCCACAAGAGGGAACAACATATTGGACCTGGTCATCACCAACATGGGGACTCTATGTTCCACACCAGAGGTAAACTCCTCATTGGTAAGATCAGACCATAAACAAATTTCCCTGGACATCCATATCCCATCCCCACCCCCAGCCAAGGAAATCACTGTAAAGAATTTCTCCAAAACCAGCTTTGCACTTCTCAAGACTGAGGTGGAATCCTTCAAAGCCCCTGGGCCAGAGGATAATACAGCCCAGTCCTCAGAATCCTTTACAAATGCATTCTATGAGCACCTGCAGGAATGCATGGATCGTGCTATTCCAAATAAAACCAAGACTCACTCCTCCAAAAACAGGAGACCGGTCTGGTGGACCCCGGCCATAAATAAGCTATACAACAGAAGGAGGAAGCTACTACATGACAGAGCAAAATCCCAGAAAGCGAAGGCATCTCTGATCAGTATTAGCAAGAAACTACGATCCCTCATAAAATCATCAAAGGCCAGTTTTGAAAGAAAAATTGCCCTAGACACTAAATATAATCACAAGGCCTTCTTTAGTTATGTCAGAAACATGGGCGGAAACTCCCAGATATGCTCTGAACTGTTGCATAACGGTACAAAATATATAGAACCTACAGACATAGCCAACATCCTGGCAGACAGATTCAGCACAAACTTCTCCCCCCTTCCCCCCCAAAGGAGCAAACACCTATCTCAACTGAATGTGACCTCCCTGACATCACAGATGCACAGGTGAAAGCTGCCCTCTCCAAAGCAAAAAACACAGAATCTATGGGACCAGACGGTGTCCCAGGCTGTGTCTTACATGCACTCCAAGAAGAACTGAACCCTCACATTAAGTCACTGTTCAAACTTAGCCTTACTACAGGATATGTACCCAAAGAATGGCGTACAGCTGCAGTGGTCCTACTCCACAAAGGTGGTGCCACAACGGACCCCGGAAACTATTGCCCCATAAGCCTGACTAGTCTGGTCTGTAAAGCTATGGAGCGTATTATCATGGAACTCAAACAAAAACATTGGGAGCCTCCAGACACTGGACCCTACACAATTTGGCTTTGTTAAGGGCCGATCTTGCCTCTTAAACCTAGTTGATTTCTTTGAAACAGTTACCAAAGCCATAGATTAGGGCAAGGTAATCCACACAGCCTACCTGGACCTCGCAAAAGCCTTCGACACAATACCCCACTCGGGCATCATAAATAAGCTTGCCAGCTTAAATATCAACCCCTATATCACAAGATGGGTTGCAAACTGGCTCAGAGATAAAACCCACATGGTCAGAATTGCAGGTGCCATGTCCGAATCCAAACCAGTTACAAGTGGCATCCCACAGGGCTCAGTTCTGGGACCTCTCTTGTTCGGTATATACTTCTCTGATGTTCAGGCTAACACGGGGGGATTATGGCTGACAAAGTTCACAGATGACTGCAAACTGGGGGCCATAATCGAATCTCCAGCTGACACAAGCATCCTCCAAAAGGGTTTCACAGAGACGGATGCTTGGTGCCAGAGCCACGGCCTCAAGCTAAATGCTAAAAAGTGCATAGTCATCCCCTTTGGGAAAAACAAGGTGCCCACAAATTACCACATAGGCGGTAATCCATTAAGTATGGAAGAAGTAATTAGAGATTTGGGTAGAGATAGTAGATAGTAATCTCTCCTTTGATAATCATGTTGCCAAAGTGGTTAGAAAGACCTTCTACATAGCCCACCTTATCATGAAAGGGTTCGCATCTAGATCAAGAGAGGTCATTGTGCCCCTCTACTCATCACTCATCAGGCCCATAATTGAATACAATGCCCCTTTTGGGATGTACCTTACCCGACACCTGCAGCAACTGGACAGACCCCAAAAGTACCTCACCAAGAGGATCATGGGCTACAAACAGATGTCCTATGCAGCTCGACTAAAGAAACTCCATCTCTACTCAGTTGCTTACCGCCTACTCAGAGGCAATCTATGCCTGACGTACAAAGCCATGTCAAACCCAGAATTAATGGAATGCTCCACCTCAAAAAATCCAAGTCCCTTAGAGCTACACGCTCCAGGGACCTAAACCTCAGCACAAAAATAAATAGGACATGCTGGAGGGACAGATTCATTTCCCAAAGGCTCCCCTCACTCTGGAATAGAATTCCAATTCATGTTAGACATAGCCCCTCGCTGACCGTCTTCAAGCGAAATTTGGACGCGTGGATGGGAAATCGCAAATTCACCCCTGGGATCTCTCCTGTGTCCCTGCTAGACAGAGGCACAGTAAACTAATCTTAAAAGGGTACCTTCTGTGACCTACTTTACAGAGGCACAGTAGGCTAATCTAATAGGGAGGCAGAAGCCAAATACACTCTGGCTAGGCTTATAAATGCCCTAGGGCAGATAGCCTAGTATCAACCTATGAACCTATGAACCTATTTACACAGACCCATCAGCAAGTGTCTGCAGCTACCCCTCCAGACTGGCATGAGTGTGCAAGAATATGTAGGCTGCAGACCACAATACTGGACACAGCTTCATTCATCTTGTATTTCCCAGGAAATAACTGTGAGCAAATAAGTATATATGTCAGTAGTTGATGACATAATATATCACAGTGTAATACAATAGATATGTCTGAATATCTCTGCTAACACCAATCATGTAACACAAGCAACACAGACACAGTAGTTGCAGTATCCCACTATCTTTCCCCCATTATGACTCCATATTGTCAACCTATCTACAGATATCCTGCAGAAACAGGTTGCTAGCTGTAGGTGCAGAATACAAAATCCTGCACAGGAGTACAACCTACCTGGAATGGATTCACATACTCACTACAGAAGGTCATACTGGGCATGCTCCAACACTTGGAGAAATGCAGCCCATGTCTGACAACAACAGTGGACTATACATATCTGTCAGAAGCAGATGTCTGTGCACACACACCACATTGCACACCATTCATGCTTTGCACACACATTGGCTAGGAATCCTCATGTATATCCAAGGCCAACACACTATAATAGGTCAAACATATACACGCAGAGATGTGGGGTAGAGAGAGGCAGACAGTGACAAAGAAATTGCTAGCATGAGTCCTGTCCCACCCACCACACCTCCAATTGGCCAATATCACATGATGTGCCGATGTCAATCACTGTAGACATTTGCTTTTGATAGCTCTCAGCCCTATAGTGTCAGTGGTGCTTGTGATAACTGTGTAACATGATAGTATAAATAGGTTCACAGGCTGGTACTAGGCTATCAGTCCTAGGGCCTAAACAAACCTAGCCATACAATTCCCCGGATATTTCTTCCCACAATACCTACTTCCCTGGACCCCTGTCTAGCAGGGCAACTGCCGTGATCCCTGGGGTGAATTTCCTATCTCCCATCCAATCGTCAAGGTTCATTTTGAAGAGGGCCAAGGAGGCGGTCTGCTTGATATGTATGGGCAGTCTATTCCAGAGTATAGGGAGACTCCGGGTCAGGAACCAGGGTCAGTATTCATCTAGCATTTGTATACCCAGTCCTGTCAAATGTGAAGTTGTGTGTGACTGAGTGTTGTGTGTGTGTTTCCAGAGGAATGGTTTATGGCCCACTCAAACACACTGCACTTCCCATAGCCCATGTTAGCACTCATGCTGTTGTCAGTCACCTTGAAATAACCCTCTGGCCAATTCTCAGCCCCATAATCTCCATCGTGCTTGCGATAACTGTGTATTGCTATAGTGTAACATACTAATTAGGTAGGATTTCTAATCTCAGACATGGCAACTGTGAAACTGTGTGTGTGTGTGTGTGTGTGTGTGTGTGTGTGTGTGTGTGTGTGTGTGTGTGTGTGTGTGTGTGTGTGTAGAGGTTAATGATTTTGAGGCCATTCACAGTCACTACACCTCCCATTGCCCTACTTTAGCAAGCCTGCTGATGTCAGTCACCTTGAAATACCCCTTTGGACAAGGGCCAGCCCTATAAGCTCCATGGCTTGTGCGATAACTGTGTAATGCTATAGTGTAACATACTAGTTTGGTAGGAATTCTAATCCCTGACATGGCAACTATGAATCTCTATGTGTGGATAGAGATTAATGATTTTAAAGCCAGTCACAGTCACTACACCTTACATTGCCCTACTTAAGCAAGCCTGCTGATGTCAGTCACCTTGAAATACCACTTTGAAGAAAGACCAGCCCTCAATAAGCTCTGTGGTGCGTGCAATAACTGTGTAATGCTATAGTGTAACATACTAGTTAGGCAGGAGGTCTAATCTCAGACATGGTAACTGTGAAACTTTGTGTACATGTGTGTGTGTAGAGATTAATGATTTTGAGGCCATTCACAGCCACTACACCTCCCATTGCCCTACTTTAGCAAGCCTGCTGATGTCAGTCACCTTGAAATACTCCTGTGGATAAGGTTGAGTCCTGTAAGCTCTGTGGCTCATACCATAAATGTGAAACAATGTAGCAATAATAACTGCACAGGTATGGGTGTGAATCCCATCTGTGGCAAGTGTTTGTATGAGTACATATGTATGTGTGTCCCTTAAAGATTTTGGCCCCATTTACACCCAGTACACATCTCCGAGGCTGACTTTAGCAGTCCTGCAGATATCATTCACCTTAGAAGTACCTAAGCCCTGAACCATATCAGGTCAATGGTGCATGTGGTAAATGCGTAACATAATGGTCCATAAAGATTGTTAGATAGAGGTTTGAACCTCACCTCTGGCAAATGTAAATGTGTGTTTAGGGTAAAATTATTTTTGGGATCTCTTACCCACTACATCACTCAATGCCAGTATTTACAAGGGCTGGTGATGTTCCTCACCTTAGAATTACCTTGGGACAACATCCATCCTATAAGCTCCGTGACATGTGTGATAAATGTGGGACACTGTAGTAGCAATACATAGATAGGTAGGAGTTTGAATCTCAGAGCTGGCAAGTGTGTGTGTGTGTGTGTGTGTGTGTGTGTGTGTGTGTGTGTGTGTGTGTGTGTGTGTCTGTCTGTCTGTTAGTATCCTGTGTGGAGGTTGCTGTGATTGTGTAATAACAGGATACATTGTGGGGTGGGTTTTGCTAAATTATTATATTGAGGACCTAGTATATGTCACAATGTCCACCTTACAAGGACAACAGATATCAAACACCAGAAAGGCTGGTGTAGACAATCCATAGCCCTACATGCAACATTATGGATTGGTGAACAATATAGGCAACCCTTGTATTACTCAGAGAACACTCTCCACCCATGTCTCATACACAAACACACTTGGCTAGGCAACAACCACTATATTGGTAGTTCCCTGCATATTGCCTCACAGATAGTAACCACTGTGTGATTGCAGTGGACTACATGCCTGTTGACCACAATAGTGTCACTGACATCAGAAAGTACTGTGATGTGTTACATCTCCTGACTGAGTGTGTGTTATCCAGCAAGTAAAAGGACATGGCACCCTGTTCCATCCCTACATTAGGCAAATAAATGCTTACAGTGGTCCTTTTGCTATATTCCCCACTGGACGCCTGCAACAACTGTAGTGTCTGCACATGTAACCCACAAAGGGAATACCATGCCTTATACACATGTCCTGTATGGACAGACACCACTAACTCCACTGAATACCTGTATCATGCTGTCAATGTAGGTCCAAGCACGACCTCAGTTCCATAGCCAGGTCTCACCAAATGAGGTCAGGAATGCTACATCAGAAGATAACAATCTGTACACACAACATGCCCCAGAGACCTCAAGTACACTTCCACATGTCAAAGAACATGCGTGTGGGACATATGCACAACCAAGACACTGTCCATGTTATGGAATATAGATCCCATGCATGGGAAGCAGTGCACATCACTGGCCACCCACAATAGTAACCCAGATGAGTGGATGGTGAATACAATACCCACCTGTGGGGTCCACTCCAGGGACTACACCTACTTTTGTGGACATTCACATGTACTACACTTCCCTTATCTCTCCTTTAGCACTGTTGCTGATGTCACTCACCTTCAAAGATACCTTTGGACAACTCTCCAACATATAAGCTCTGTGGCATGTGCAATAACTGCATAACATTGTAATAGCAATACATAGTCAGGTAGGGGTTTGAAACTCAGTAGTGGTGTCATCAGTATCTTGTGTGGTTGTTGGGGTGATTGTGTAATGATAGGATTCATTGCAGTGTGGGTTTTGCTACATAATTATATTGAGGACCTATATGTCCCATTGTCCACATTACAAAGCCAACAGTTTTCAAACACTGTAGAGGTTGTTGTACACAATCCTCATCCATAAATGTGTACAGCCATGTGCAATTACTATGCAACAGTATAGATTAGCAAACAATATAGGCAACCGTTATAATACCCAGATACCACTCTCCACCCATGAATCATACACAAACATGCTTGGCTCTTACTCCCTTCCTTTCTTACTTTGTCTCTGTCTCTGTCTCTGTTTCTCTCTCTCTCTCTCTCTCCATCTCCGGTGGATGCGCAAAAGTACATCTGTTTTGCATAGGTAGCAGCTTGAGTTTTGTAAGTAATGTAATGCTCATGATCTTCTGATGGCCTGTGCACGAATTGCAGTCCCCCACTTGCTAATTGCATGTGGAACAACTGTGGTATAATTCCTATAGCCAATTGCATGGTAACACACTCCTATAACTAAGCACTTCATGTGGATGTTGGCCCTTTTCCTTCACTGTGAGCAGGACTTCATGTGGGTGTTTGACAAACAGCATCACAGAGGGTAGTTGGAAATACCTCTTACAACATACACTGTGGGGACAGGCCAACAAACTGAAGGGGGATGTTCCAGACATGTGGACAGAATGTAAGTATTGCTGTTCTACATTTAAAGTAATGTTGGTTTAACAGGGTTTGTGTGGATATGGCTCTTTGACATGATTTAAAGTCTGGCATGACAGTGTTATGTGGTTGAGGAACCTCTCACCTGTAGGGCTATCTGCAGAATGGCCAGAGTTTGGAGTCTTAACATGTGTTGTGTTACTCACACATTTCCTGTCTTTAGAAATGCAGCAGCATACTCTGATGATTGCAGTCAGTATATGGTGACATCCATGTGAGTTACTGACTTCATATCCCTCAGAAGAGATATGTCACAACAAACCCTGCTATACCAGGAAATTTCTCAGTTTATCACAGCAATATCTCAATATTGGCCCTGTGTTTGTGCCTCCTTCCCCAAGTCTGTCACCCTTTGTCCATATGTCATGCAGTAAGAGTTGCATATGTACAATGCATCATTATTTACTGACATCATACATGATAACAAGCCAGTGAGATATCAGACTACTAGACATGTTATGTATAGTAGGCCTTATATTTGAGGACTAAACCTGGGCATTCTGTTGTAATGAATACAGTAGTGAGGTATGTGTACTTATGGTGATTGTTGACAGAGTGTGCATTGGCCTGCGTACAGACTGTGGTAGATGTCATTGTTCTTGGTCCTGTTCTATCTGATGTTGCATATTGTTCCAGTTTATGGTACCCTATCAGCATACATGTTTGTAGGGCCAGACTAACATATGTCCCATACCACAGCCAGGCATCAGACTGCACTGTGTATTAGCCCAGTATATGTAGGGTTACTGTATGAGTGACACATATGACGGGGGTTTTGTTCACACAGTCCATATACTGACATATTGATTAGGCTTACCATAATGTGACTGTGACTGTGTTGAGATTGGTTGTGGGTATGCACTTTCACACTGATGTCTGTTACTCCATGCTGTTAGAAGCCTGTAATGCCTGCTATATTTGCAAATACATGTGTATTCCCCCATAGGAAACTTGGGTCAGTGTTGTGGCAGTCTGCCTGTAGTTTGCACAGTGCTTTGTGACATGCCTAGCAGCTCAGTGTATTTACCTAGTGTGATGTTATGTCCAGATATTTGTCAGATGTACTGTTGCCTGGCCACCAAAACTGTTGTGTATTTCTGACAAAGCAGTGGGATGCTGTAAAGATGTATGTCACTAACTAGTGGGAAGTATGTGGGCTTGGGACCTCTGCCCCTTCAGTTAATATGTGTTAGGACAGACAGGAGAGAGTGAATGCATCAACTGTGTGAGCTTATCTATTACAGTATTTTTGTGATATCCCCATTTACATGCCTGTAAACATCCACTTTGTCATGCTTGGTCCACACATCTTGCACTAAGGAGTTCTGTGTATACCTCTGGACTGACCAGATTGTGTCAGACTGTCCAAGTTTATTGGTCATATATCTGCTGTATTCTTCAGGATCATTACTGTGATTTGTGTGATACTTCACTATGATGATCTTATGATGTCTGTTAGTAACTGGTGGTGTACATGTCAGTATCAGAAGTGACTTCCCACACAACATGTCTGTTAACACAACCCCTTTTACTGTAGCAACATTCTACATTTATACCTTCAGTACTTACATGACATCACCTTGCACTAAGAGGTTGTGACTATTGGTGCTGAGGTATGACTACACTACAGGTTATGGGCATATTTTATATATATATATATATATATATATATATATATATATATATATATATATATATATATATATATATAATTTCAGGCAACCCACATCACCGAAATTGCATTTCACTGAAAACACATTTGGTCGAATTCCATTTGGTCAAAAATGGAATAAAGCCCCTGCCCCACTGCAGTGCAACCCTGGAATGAGAATATAAAGTAAGGGGGGTGTGGAGGGCACTGCCCCTTATATTTGGGGGTGTGGGGGTAAGTAGTCCCCCCCATAATTCCAGTGTACGCACTATTATATACATGTGTATCCAATAAAAATACATTGAAACATATAACTTCAGTAAAAACTAGCTGCAAAATGTAGGGGGCTATGTCCCCCACACCCCCCAACCTGGGGGGAGGTTGTGCCCCCCACACACCACCTAACTTACATTCTCAATCCAGGGTCGCACTGCAGTGGGGCAAAGCCTATATTCCATTTTCAACCAAATGGAATTCGTCCAAATGAGCTTTCCATCAAATGAGCTTTCAGTGAAGTGGGCTGCCTGAAATCATTTTCGACCAAATGTAATTCAACCAAAAACAGTAGACCCATATATACATTATGTATATATATATATATATATATATATATATATGTTTATTTATTTTATTTATTTATTTAATTTAACATTTGTTGACCATGAAAGTCTGACTAGGTTCCACAGATCCTGTTTTCAGCAGAGGCCCGGGGAGAAATGGTCCAGAAGCATGTCTTTAGAATGTGGGAGGAAACCGGAGTACCCAGAGGAAACCCACGCGAATGCAGGGAGAACATGCAAACTCCGCACAGAAGGCACCCCAGCCGAGAATCGAACCAGAGAACCTCTTGCTGTGAGGCGACAGCATTAACCGCTGCACCACGGCGCCGCCCTATATATATAAATCTGTGTATATAAATGTATAACTATATATGCACACATTTATATATCATATATATATATATATATATATATATATATATATATATATATATATATATATATATATAGGTTTACTGTCATAATTCTGACACTTATGTTGTCGACACCACAACAGCGAATGGCAAGGGTCGAATGGTGACAATGTCGAACCCGACATTGTTGAAGTACAAATCTCGCCCCTATCTCGACACATGTTAAATCCTGTTTGGAGGTCGAATTCGAGATGCACTTTTGGCAATGTCAGAATTCGACATTGTCACTTTCGCGCATAGGAATTGGAGATACCGGCTTTCAACAGAATGCATGTCAGAGTTATAATAGTAACACACACACACACACACACACACACACACACACACACACACACATATATATATATATATATATATATATATATATATGGGTCTACTTCTTTTGATCTAACTTTCATTTGCCTGACACTCATTTGCCTGACCCCATTTGGCTGAAATTTCATTTGCCTGACACTTCATTTGCCTGACACTTCATTTGACTGACAAGTATTATTAGCAAGAAAATGGAATATGCCCCCTTCCCCACTGCAGTGCGACCCTGGAGTTAGAATATAAAGTTAGTGGGGGTGTGGGGGGCAAAGCCCCCCACTTCATTTCATATGATATTGTTAACTTTTGATGTAATATTGCTTAGTAACAGTAAAGTAAGTGGGGGGTTTTGCCCCCCACACACACCCCCATTGTGGGGGGCTGTGCCCCCCACAACCCCGTAACTATATATTCTAACTCCAGGGTCACACTGCAGTGGGGAAGGGGGCATATTCCATTTTCTTGCTAATAATACTTGTCAGGCAAATGAAGTGTCAGGCAAATGAAGTGTCAGGCAAATGACATTTCAGTCATTTGGTCTCAGGCAAATGAGTGTCAGGCAAATGAAAGTTAGGTCAAAAGAAGTAGACCCATATATATATATATATATATATATATATATATATATATATATATATATGAAGGCTGCCAGCCTAGCCAGATATGATTTTATACATAATTCTATTATTTGTAAATATGAATGTTGAACTACAGACTTGTTTTCTTTAATGAAAGTATATGCTATGAAATGTTGAAATTAAAACAATGTAGGAACATTGCCCTCTGCTGAAAAGAAAGCTAAGTCAAGCATTTCTTACCTGCCCTTTGAAGTTAAAATTACTTCATGCCTGTCCTTTGAAGTTGAAGATTCAGAGTCATTCCGTCTGAGCTAACACATCCTGCCTATTGTTTTAACTTAAGGAATAATTACTAGAGTTTACATATGGAATGTCTTTTATTGATGTAGTTTCCTGCAGGTGCAAGATAACAATTATGTAGTATCTGTTAGCCTGGGAACACCAGAAAAGTGTGAAATGATGTAATGGGAACAAGGACTGCAGTAGCAATTTAAACAGAGAGATTCAGAAGGCATTAAGCATTTGTGTCTTGACAATCCAACTCACAGCACTGTCTTGCTCATATGTAAGTTATCTTAGACTTGTGTTTTCCTTTAGAAATAGCTAGGAAATAGAAAGATTAGACTAAGTGTTTTTCTGTAATGTCTGAACTGTACTACTGAATTATTTTAAGTATTTCTGTGCGATCTCTGAACTCTTGACTAGCGTTGCGTAGTAGAAAGTATTGTCTTGTGGCTTTATTATTAAATATTTTAAAACCGTTTAACTGTGGCTGGTTTGTGTAGAGATAAGTTAATCTCTAAGAATACATTACATGTATATAAGGATCCTGTACCAAGTCACTCTAATAAACCTTGACTGTTTAGTTATACTACCAATTGGATAATAATATTGCAGAGTAATAATTGGACACCCTTTTAAGGGCCTTTGAGTAACTGATAAATATTAGCTGGGTGGTGGCCAGTGGTACTATCATAAAGTCTGGGTAAAAGGGGCAGAGCTGGAGAACCTGTGCCAGCCTTCCCCAGAAGTGTCTGTGTGGTTGTATAAACTCATCTCAAAGTGTGTGTGGGTGTGCCAGCTACTTGGGCAGTGACACGAAGCACTGGTTGGACAGAGAGGGTGCTTGATATTTTATCTTGCCCAGGTGGCTGAGATCTGGACCCTATAGCTGTGCCAGTAGGGAGTCTTATTGGGGACCTGGAGAGCAAAATAGCGACCAGCTCCGGACTGACTGTGATCTCTGTGTGCTCTTAAGGGAAATTGCACTTTACTGTTTGTATTTGTTATCCTTTCCTCCTCTATAAGAGGGCCTCTGGTGTTAGTGGTGAGGACTGAGGCTCCTTGATTGCTAGGCAAGGGCTCGGGTTGGTAAATACTAATTGGCTTGTAGTGGTGTGGGTGGAGTGAATTCCTGTAGCTTGTGTACAGTGAGCTTTGAAGGTGTTTTGTACTCTATAACAGCCATGCGGTAAATACTCAGAGTTCAGATCACAATTATTTTATTTCATTTGTTAGCTTAGTTAGGGTGAGTAGGCAGCATGTCAGCAGAAGAGTATGGAAAGCTGACAAGGAGCCAGCTGGTGGAGATGTGCCAGGCTAGGGGACTGGTGCATGGAAACCTGACTTAAGGCAGACCTGATTGCAGCCTTGGTTACAGCTGCAGCAGAAAACAGCAACAAGGAGGACAATCAGACTGGCAGTGGAGATATAATACCCTCGGAGAATGGACATCTCAACCTTTCTGCAGTGGACTTAAAAATCCATGGGGAGCTAAGGAGACTTGAGTTGGAGGCCAGATGTGGAATTAGAAGCAGTTGAGAGACTGAAGAGTCTACAGACTGAGGAGAATGAGAAACTGCTACATCTGGAGACTGAGGAAAAGGAAAGGCAGAGGCAGCATGAGAAGGAGATGCTGACTCTTCACCAGAGTCATGGAGGTAAAGGGGAAGGGAGTAACTGGACCCCAGAAGCACAAAAGGTCAGTAAATTTCTTCCACAGTTTAAAGAGGGAGATAATTTTGATAGTTTCATTCATATGTCTGAGAGGGTATGTAAACAGTATGAAGTTGACCAAGGGCTCTGGGTACAGTTCCTGACCCCCTTACTCCATGCTAAAGTTGTAACTGTATTATCTAAAATGTGTGATGTTGCATGTTTTAATTATACTGCTGGAAAAAACTGTCTATTAGAGTTTTTTAAGCTAACACCTGAAACGTATAGGAAAAAGCTTCATGAGCATAGACGCAAGGCAGATAAAAGTGTGTGTGAATATGTTGCTACACTGAGCACTTATTTCAATAGGTGGGTGAGTGGATGTCAGGTCACCACTTTTGAAAGGCTGGCAGACCTTTTGGTGAGGGAACCAGCCCTTAGCACTTTACCTGATGACATAAGGATCTGGTTAGCTGATAGACAATGTGCTAAATCAGATGAGTTGGGGAAGAAAGGAGACCTACACCTGGCAAGCAGGGCAGCCCTACACAGGACGGTGACCCCCAGTACTGCTCATGGGTCTAAAGGAACCCATGGTAGGCAGCTCAGACTGCCACAACAGAATCTGCCAGTAGCAGGGGAAGCCACTAGTCCAGGTACATATCCAGGAGCTAGGGTTAAATGTTTTGAATGCAAGCAGTGGGGTCATGTGGCATACAGGTGTCCACGGAGGCAAGGTGGTAACAAAAGGTGAGGGAGCCAGTAAGTAGGAAAGACAAAATTCCAATAGTAGGTTGCCTTGAGACAACAGCGGTACTGAACTACTATCCTGCAGATGTCTTGATAGGGAAGGATTTAGATGAGGCAGTACCACGTTCTTATGCAGTTACATGCAGTCAGGCTAGGAGACAAGCATGTGGGTCTGGTAGCCTGGGGGAGACCCAGATAGACTGCATACTTGCAGCCAGGACTGGTGAGGTGGTTACTTCAGGGAGGGAGCTACTCTGTAGCAGTGAAACTGAAGGTGAGCCACAGCTGTTTGTGGGTACTGATGGTCCATTGGGCAGAGTGACATCAAAGGTAGAGGTGAGTAGTAGTACCCAGGCTGACAGTAAGGCACCACTGTCAGAGGATGCCAGACTTCCTGTGGAAGGGGAGCTCGGAAGGGTTACAAGGAGAGAGTTGAGACAGGCTCATCTCTCAGACCCTACTTTGCAAGGCCTGAGGCAGGAGGCTAGAGAGGCACCTGATTCTCTGGGAAAGGGGGAATCTGTATACTGGGACAAAGGGTTACTATACAGAGAGTGGACCCCTGAGGGAGGGCTAGAAGGTGAGAGAGTACAGCAGTTGGTAGTGCCTAAAGCCCACAGTCTGGTGCTTCTAGCCATAGCCCATGATATTCCCTTTGCAGGTCATATGGGCATAAAACTTATGAAGAGGCGTATTATGCAGAACCTCTTTTGGCCTGGAATTTCCAGAGATGTATCAGGGTACTGCAGGACCTATGAGAAGTGCCAAAAGGTAGGCAAGGCAGGAGACAAGGTGAGAGCTCCTTTGATGCCTTTGCCTGTGATTGAGGAGCCATTTTAGAGGGTAGCTATGGATATTGTGGTTCCTCTGAGTACCCCAAGTTCCACAGGGAAAAGAATATCCTAGTGGTAGTGGATTATGCTACACAATACCCTGATGCAGTGGCTTTGTCCTCCATTGAGGTAGAGAAGGTGGCAAATGATTTGTTAGATATTTTCAGCAGGGTAGGTTTCCCAAAAGAAATACTGACTGACAGAGGTGCCAATTTCATGTCAGACATGCTGGCTTGTCTGTGGAAGTCCTGTGGGGTGAAGCATATGAAGACCACCCCCTACCATCCCCAGACTAAATGTGTTGTTGAGAGATTAAACTCTACAATCAAGTCCATGCTACAGACATGTGCAGATCAGTTTAAGAGGGAATGGGACAAATATTTGCCCCATCTGTTGTTAGCTTACAGAGAAGTTCCCTAGGAATCCACAGGTTTTTCACCCTTGGAGTTGCTGTATGGGCATAGGGTGAGGGGACTTCTATATTTAATTCTAGATGAGTGGGAAGGTGAGTGCGAGTCTCCCAATGAGTCTGTTGTGGCATACATCCTAACTTTCAGGACAAGGCTCAGGGAACTCATGGGCTTGGCCCAGGAGAACCTGGTAGAAGCCCAACAACAGAAAAATGTGTGGTATGACAGGAATGCTCGAGCTAGAGAGTATGCTGTGAGGCAGCAGGTAATGGTTCTCATTCCTGTCAAACACAACAAGCTGCAAACAGCTTGGGAGGGTACCTAGAAGGTGGTAAGAAAGGTAAGTGATGTTAACTACATGGTGAAACTGCTAGGCAGAAGGCAAGGGCACAAACTGTACCATGTTAACATGATGAAACCTTACCATGATAGGGAGGCCCTTGTGCTGAGCCTTTGCAGTGGATTGCAGGAGGAGTCTGAGGGAGATCTGGGGACTGATCTCCTCAGTGAGGCTCGGGCTGACACCTCGGTGGAAGTGGTAGCAATGTCCCAGCAGCTATCTCCTACCCAGGTTTGAGAAATTCGAGCAGTTTTGCAGGAATTTGGAAACATGTTCACTGGGAAACCAGGCCAGGTGGAAACAGGACCTCAAAAGCCTATTAAGCAGGCCCCTTATAGAGTGCCTGAGAGAGTCAAACAGACTCTGAGGAAGGAGGTACAGGAGATGTTGGAACTAGGGGTAATTCAAGAGTCCAATAGTCCCTGAGCCTCCGCAGTGGTGCTGGTGCCAAAGAAGGATGGCAGCACCAGGTTCCGTGTGGACTACAGGAAATTAGTCACACAGAGTCGGATGCTTACCCCATGCCT
Organism: Protopterus annectens; assembly: GCF_019279795.1. Lineage (NCBI taxonomy): Eukaryota > Metazoa > Chordata > Ceratodontiformes > Protopteridae > Protopterus > Protopterus annectens. The sequence continues at coordinate 1,255,466,159 of NC_056726.1, forward strand.
AGGACAGATGAGGCCCTAGAGCAGCTGGGTGGGGCTAAGTATCTTACAACCATTGATCTTACCAAGGGTTACTGGCAGGTGCCCTTGATTCTCAGTGCTAGAGAGAAGTCAGCCTTTGTGACTCCTTTGGCTTGTATGAGTTCACAAAAATGATCTTTGGGATGAAGAATGCCCCAGTGACTTTCCAGAGGCTGCTAGATCATATCCTAGTAGGAGCAGGAGGGTTTGCCCTTGCTTACTTAGATGATATTGCCATCTGCAGCCAGTCCTGGCCAGAGCACCTTCAGCATGTCAGGGAGGTCCTGGGCAGACTACAGAGGGCAGGGTTGACCATTAAGCCGAGCAAATGTCAGGTGGGTATGGCAGAGGTCTCCTACCTAGGACATAGAGCGGGGAGTGGTAAGATAAGACCAGAACCTGTCAAAGTGGAAGCCATTCAGGCATAGCCTGCACCTGTTACTAAAAAGCAGGTGAGGGCATTTTTAGGGACAGTAGGGTACTACCGAAAGTTCATCCCCAGTTATAGAAACATAGCTGCTCCCCTCACAGACCTGAAAGATAGTACAGGCCAGATAAGGTAGTGTGGACCCCAGCATACAAGCAAGCATTCCAGAAGCTTAAAGAAGCTTTGGGAGGACCCCCTGTGTTAGCCAGTCCAGATTACAGCAAATAATTTGTTGTGCAGGTGGATGCTTCAAACCATGGGGTGGGGGCTGTACTTAGCCAGATTTCTTCAGGGGGGAAGAACACCCAGTGGTTTATCTCAGTCGTAGGCTCCAACCCAGGGAGGACTGCTATGCAGCTGTAGAAAAGGAATGTTTAGCCATAGTGTGGGCACTGCAGAAACTTCAGCATTATCTGTATGGAAGGAAATTCACTGTTATGACAGATCACAACCCCCTAACATGGTTAAACAGAGCCTGCCAGCAAAATGCCAAGTTGCTAAGATGGAGCCTAGGGTTGCAAGCATATGATATGTCAGTGCAGCACCACAGTGGGAGTAGCAATGCCAATGCAGATGGGCTCTCAAGACAGGGAATAGGGTAGGTATACTCAGATAGCCCTGACCCTCTCAAGCGACATTTCTCAAGGGTCATTTGAAAATCTAGCTTGAATTCTCGGGGGGGGGTGTGAAGGCTGCCAGCCTAGCCAGATAGGATTTTATACATAATTCTATAATTTGTAAATATGAATGTTGAACTACAGACTTGTTTTCTTAAATGAAAGAATATGCTGTGAAATGTTGAAATTAAAACAATGTAGCAACATTGCCCTCTGCTGTAAAGAATGCTAAGTCAAGCATTTCTTGCCTGTCTTTTGAAGATGAAATTACCTCATGCCTGTCCTTTAAAGTTGAAGATTCGGGGTCATTCTGTCTGGGCTAGCACATCCTGCCTCTTGTTTTAACTTAAGGAATAATTACTAGAGTTTACATATGCAATGTATTTTATTGATGTAGTTTCCTGCAGGAGCAAGATAACAATTATGTAGTATCTGTTAGCCTGGGAACACCAGGAAAGTGTGAAATGATGTAATGGGAACAAGGACTGCAATAACAATTTAAACAGAGAGAATTAGAAGGCATTAAGCATTTTTGTCTTGACAATCCAACTCACAGCACTGTCTTGCTCATATGTAAGTTATCTTAGACTTGTGTTTTCTTTTAGAAATAGCTAGTAACTAGAAAAATTAGACTAAGTATTTTTCTGTGATGTCAGAACTGTACTAATGAATTATTTTAAGTATTTCTGTGTGATCTCCGAACTCTTGACTAGCACTGTGTAGTATAAATCATCGTCTTGTGTTTTTATTATTTATTATTAAATATTTTAAAACCTTTTATCTGTGTCTGGTTTGTGTATAGATAAGTTAAGCTCTAAGAGTACATTTCATCTATATAAGGATCCTATACTTAGTCACTCTAATAAGTCTTGACTGTTTAGTCATACTACCAAGTGGATAATAATATTGCACATTAATAATTGGACACCTTTTTAAGGGCCTTTGAGTAGCTGATAAATATTAGCTTGGTGGTGGCCAGTGGAACTACCATATAGTCTGGGTAAAAGGGGGACAGCTGGAGAACCTGTGCCAGCCTTCCCCAGAAGTGTCTGCGTGGTTGTATAAACTATCTCAAAGTGTGTATGTGTCAGCTACTTGGGCAGGGACACAAAGCACTTTTTGGACAAAGAGGGTGATGGAGATTTTAGCTTGCCCAGCTGGCTGAGATCTGGACTCTGTAGCTGTGTCAGTGGGGAGTCTTATTTGGGACCTGGAGAGCAAGGGACCGACCAGCTCTGGACTGACTGCTGATCTCTGTGTGCTCTTAAGGGAGATTGCACTTTACTGTATGTAATTGTTATCCTTTCCTCCTATATAAGACACCCTCTATGGTGTTAGTGGTGAGGATTGAGGCCCCTTGATTGCTGGGCCAGGGCATGGGTGTCACAATATATATATATATATATATATATATATATATATATATATATATATATATAGATATATATATATATATATATATAGATATATATATATATATTCATATATATATGTGTGTGTGTGTGTGTGTGTATATATATATATATATATATATATATATATATATATATATATATATATATATATATATGTATAAATCAATATACAGATATAAATAAATATATATAAATACATATGTGTATGTACATGTATACATATATCTACATATGTATATATGTATATCCATATCCTTATGTGTAAGCATGAGTGTTGTATATACCTTCTCAGATTTATCCCACCATATTTAACTATGTGTATATTTAGATGTAACAACATATTGATTCAACACTATTTTTGCTAACAAGTACTATACAACTGTAGAAGTCAGAGCAGTTGTTCACTACTATTCAGTATGTGTACTGACAGATATACTAGAAAAAACAACAAACATTTTCACAACTGTTATGGCTTAGTGGTTAGGTTAACTGCTGTGACTATAGTGGACAGGGTCCTGGGTTTGAGACCTGCCAGGGCTGTTTAGTTTGTTCATAGGTTCATAGGTTCAAACTAGGCTATCTGCCCTAGGGCATTTATAAGCCTAGCCAGAGTGTGTTTGGCTTTCGCCACCCATTTTAAATGAATTTTGCTATGCCCTTTTTCGAGGTTAGTATACTGTGCCTCTGTCTAACAGTGACACAGAAGTGATACCTGGGGTAAACCTAGTATCTCCCATCCACTCATCAAGATTCCTCTTGAAGAGAGTCAGTGAGGGACTCTGCCTAACCTGGACTGGGATTTTATTCCAGAGTGAAGGGAGCCTCTGGGTTATGAATCTGTCCCTCCAGCATGTCCTATTTATTTCACTGCTGAGGTTCAAGTCTCTTGAGCGCATAGCTCAATGGGATTTGGATTTTCTGAGGTGCAGCATGTCCATTAATTTTGGGTTGAACATGGCTTTATACGTCAGGCACAGATCGCCTCTGAGCAGGTGGTATGCCACTGAGTAGAGCTGGAGTTTCTTTAACCTGGCAGCATATGGCATCTGTTTGAGCCCTTTGATCCTCTTGGTGAGGTACTTTTGGGGTCTTTCCAGTTGCTGCAGGTGTCTGGTAAGGTACATCCCAAAAGGGGCATTGTACTCAATTATGGACCTGATGAGGGATGAGTAAAGAGACACGATGACCTCCCCTAATCTCGATGTGAATCCCTTCATGATTAGGTGGGCTATATAAAATGTTTTTTCTAACCACTTTGGCCATGTGGTTGTCAAATGAGAGATTGTTATCAACTTGGGTCCCCAGGTCCCTAATTACTTCTTACGTACTTAATGGATTACCACCTATGTGGTAATTTGTGAGCACTTTGTTTTTGCCAAAGGGGATGACTATACAGCTTGAGGCCATGGCTCTGGCACCAGTTGTCTGTTTCTATGAGGCCCTTTTGTAGGATGCTTGTGTCAGCTGGAGAGTCGATTATGGCACCCAGTTTGCAGTCATCTGCGAACTTGGTCAGCCACAGTCCTCCCGTGTTAGCCTGTACCTCCGAGAAATATATACCGAACATGAGAGGTCGCAGGACTGAGCCTTGTGGGATGCCACTTGTAACTGGTTTGGAGTCTGACATGGCTCCAGCAATTCTAACCATGTGGGTTCTGTCCTTGAGCCAGTTTGCAACCCATCTAGTGACATAGGGGTTTATATTTAAGCTGGTGAGCTTATCTATAATGCCCGAGTGGGGTATTGTATTGAAGGCTTTTGCAAGGTCCAGGTTGGCTGTGTAGACCACCTTCCCCTCGTCAATGGCCTTGGTGACTGTTTCAAAGAAATTGACCAGGTTTAAGAGGCAGGATCTGCCCTTAACAAAGCCGAACTGGGTAGGATCCAGTGTCTGTAGGTCCCCAATATCTTTATTTATGAGGTCCATGATGATCCTTTCCATAGCTTTGTAGACCAAGCTAGTCAAGCTTATGGGGCGATAGTTTCCAGGATCCGTTGAGGCACCACCTTTGTGGAGAGGGACCACTGTTGCTGTATGCCACTCTTTGGGTACATATCCTGTAGTAAAGCTGAGATTGAACAGTAGTTTTATGTTTGGGTTTAGTTTTTTTTATTTTTATTTTTTATTTCCAGTTTGATGGCTGGGGAGGTCCACTGGGCTCAAAGAACCCATTTTCAGTGGAGGCCCGGGGAGAAAAGCTCCAATAATACATAGTACAAGCTCCATAATACGAAGTACAATACATAGTGGAAACAGAAAAACTAAAAAAATTTTACATACAAAATAGCAAAAACTAAACAAAAGTTAAACAGCAGCTTGGGGAAGGATGTAAAGCATATTTACATGTTTAGTTCTTCTTGGAGTACATGTAGGACGCAGCCCAGGACACCATTGATGCTGTATTTTTTGCTTTGGAGAGGGCAGCCCTTACCTGAGCATCTGAGATGTCAGGGGGGCAGCACACTGCTGGGATAGATATTTGCCCTTTTGGTGGGGAAGGGGGGGGGGGTTTGCATTGAATCTGTCAGCTAGGATGTTGGCAATGTCTGTGGGTTTGGTGTATTTTTTGTCATTTTGGACTAATTCTGAGCATATCTGGGAATTCCCACCCAGGTTCCTAACATAACTAAAGAAAACCTTTGATTATCCTTAGTGTCCTGTGCAATTTTTCTCTCGAAGCTGGCCTTAGACAATTTTATGAGTGCCCGTAGTTTTTTGCTCATACTGATCAGAGATGCTTTCCCTTTTTGGGATTTTGCTCTATCATGTAGTAGCTTCCTCCTTCTATTGTATAGTTTGTTTATGACTGGGGTCCACCAGACAGGACGCCTAACTTTGGAGGATTGGGTCTTGGTTTTATTTGGGATTGCGTGTTCCATGCATTCCTGAAGGTGTTCATAGAATACGTTTATAAAGGATTCTGCGGTCTGGACCGTATTTTCAACAGGCCCGGGGGCTTTGAAGGATTCCACCTCAGTTTTGAGGAGTGTGAAATTTGCTTTAGAGAAGTTTTTCACTGTGGTTTTCTGGTCAGGGGCTGGGGTCGGGATGTGAATATTTAGTGAGATTAGTTTATGGTCTGATCTTACCAGTGAGGGATACACTTCTGGTCTGGAGCACAGACTCCCCATGTTGGTGATGATCAGGTCCAGTATGTTTTCCCCTCTTGTGGGAGTGGCAACAAGTTGTTCCATAGCATTTGAGTTTATAAATTCTAGGAACCTTTGGGCTAGGGTGTTGGAGCTAGAGTAATGCTCTCAGTCTATGTTTGGGTAGTTGAAGTCGCCCAATATAATGGTGTTTGGAGAGACCTTCATATTTTCCAGTGTTCTCAGGAAGGCTGAGTGGGGTTCCTGGGTTTGGGATGGTGGCCTGTAGCAGGTTATAAACTGGAAGGTAGTTTTACCCACTGTTAGTTGCACATGGATAGTCTTTGATGCTGCGTGCTGTGCCACCAACCTGGAGGTGTGGGTATCTTTGACGAATATTGATACTCCCCCTCCTTTTGTGGTTCGGTCCAAGTTTTGGGGCCGAAAAACATGGTATGAGGTATAACCTGGTAGTGCTGGGGTGCTCTCAGGAGCCTTGAACCAGGTTTCTGTTACTGCACAGATATCGATGTTCTCCATGTTAAGGAGAGTTTCGAGTGCGTGCATCTTGAGGTTTAGACTTCTGGCATTGAGTAGCATTACCCTTAGTTTCTTATCCCTTGTGATACCTATGGAGGTGGGTTTGTCTTTTGAGCCTTGCCTAAAAAAGGCACTATGGGGGTGGCAAGAGCCTTTGCCAATATCCGAAAGCCCAGGGGTGACAGGTGCAAGCCATCTCTAGCGAAGCATCGTGGCTTGTCGACCATGTCATCCTAGGCAGACAGGCATTGGATCCCCTTTGAATGACACCAATACTTAAGCCAATTGTTGAAATTGATCATCTTGTCTTCATATTGTGGCATCATTCTTGGTGAGGGTAAGATGCTACTCAAGGTCAGGGTCATACCGCCCTGGGCTACATGCTCAGAGAGCTCCTCTATGTCTCTTTTCATGTAGTCCAGGGAGGTACGTCTCAGGTCATTCACACCAGCATGGACAATGACTGAGTCATATTTGTACTTGCCTTGGAGTGAACTGAGTGCTTGTGTTATGTGGTGGATCCTAGTGCCCGACAGGCAGCTCACTGTGACCTTATCCTTGTTCAGCCTGGTGAGCGGGACGTCAGTGTGCCTGATGATAGAGTCACCTATTACAAGTGTATCAGGTGTGTTGTTTAGCCTTAAGGGCTGTGACTGTTTGACACACTGGCTTTGTGAGCTATGTGTTGCACGTGTTTTGTTTTGGGGTAGCGGTTGCTTGGGTGTCTGCTTTGGAGGGCTCTGCTGCTTAGGCAGATTTTTATTTAGAGGCTCCTAGTATGTTTTTGTGTGTTTATGTGTTTGGTTTGCTGTCGTGGTAGGTTTATGTGAGACTGGAATTGTAGTGAGTGTGGTTTCCTTCTCCTCCTGACTGGTTATGTCAGTACTGAGTTGAGAGAGCTTAGCCTCCAGTTTGGCTATAAGGTTGCATCTCTCACATGTGTTGGAATTTGTTGGGAGGAGGAGAGGGTTGTCTGTGTACATGAGGCAGTTGTAACATTGCCTCAAGATTCCCAGATTCACCTGCTGGACCGGAGAGGAGATTAACAACTAACCTTTGGACATGCTAGAATTTGGTAGCTGGGCAGAACCACGACTGTTGCATACAGTGTGGTTAAGGCAGTTTTGAGCAGCTTTAAGCCGGTTTGCCTGATGGTAAGTGATGCTAACATACAGTTAAACGAATAAGCGCTTACACCATGTAGGCTTCACTTACCAGTTCACAAATCTGCTTAGCATTTATAATTAAATAATGCTTACACCTGCTAAGCATGGCTCAGCCCTGGTAACCAGTGATCACATTCCAGTCTGATGAAATAGCAGGGTAATAATATCTTTAATATGTGTATTTAATTCCATGTACATAACATGCTTCTATGTGCTGTCATTACAGTAGCAAGGATGAGAGTATACCATATGGGACACCTGAGTATATATGGCTAGTACAACAATCTTTTCCATTTGTATGTGTTTCATACATGGGTAGTATCCCAGGTTATATGCAGTCACACTTCCATGTATTGTATCATTACGCTACTACTGTTTACAGTGCTTTCTCAAGTAAGAGTAGATTGCAGATTGTATTACTGGAACCATACACCTTTGCATGCAAAGCGGGACTCTGAGTACTGGCTATCATGTTCATGGTGTGTGAGCTGTGTGTTATTACGTATTTGCTACTGTATATTGATCTGATATGTGGACATTAACTGTAGACTACTATGTGTATAGGACATGTCATTGAGGGCTGCTGTCATGTAGTAATGGCATACCTATCAGTGTCAGACATCTAGCTGTCAAAACATTCATCCTAATGCATAACTTGTTGGCTAACTGATTTCTGTCTAGCCTCTGTACAGATGTGCAAATGTCAGCTATCCATCTTGGCTGCTTACAGGCAATCTATTCTTGACTGACACTGACATGTCTGCCCAACTGTGTTATGAATGCCACAGCTAGGAAACCCCACCCTGTATGCACTACTTGCCATGGATACCTCAACTAGACTACCACAGTCAACAGAACATTTTGGTACAGGTCTCCAACCCAGACACTGGCCATGTTATGTAATATATTTTGAATACATGTCAGTTGAAGCACCTCACTGGCCCTCTGCAAGAGACAACCAGATGATTGGATGTTGCATTTAACTGTCACCCTGAGGATCACTCACATGGCATCAGTTGATAGATGGCCTGCTGGCAAATGTCAGGTGGCATGATTCCAATGTACCCACATCCCCTACTCTTCTTATCTCTCCATGGACAATATCCTGGTACACACCTAGGAACACCTGCATCTATGGACCCCAGTACTGACAAATGTGTCAGTGTGCATTACTGAGAATAACACTGTCTTTGTGTTTGTAAACTTGTAGTTGATAATACCTTGAGGGCCTTCTCTGACACTACACCCCCATTGTCATAGTTAGAAATGGCTGCTGCTGTAATGGACATTACGCTCTTCACCCTATGGGCTACCTGGAGCTTAGAGTACCAGCACAACACTGTTGTACAAATGGGTAGATAGGCATGAGTCCTGGCAAGTGTGTGTATGTGTGCAAGTGTGTATATTTGTAGGCTACAGCATTCTGAGGCCACATTCTCCAAATACAATACACCTGGCTATACAGTATAAGGGATAATGATGTTGCTGACATTAGGAGAGCCATGACAAACCATCACCCTACTATCCTTGTGGCATGTGCATTAAATGCATATCCCTGTAGTAGCACTGATGAAATATACAAGGGGTTGTATTGCAGTCCTGGTCAATGCGTGATTGTGGGTATGTCAGAGTATTATCATGGATTCCAGTGAGTAAAATATCCAATGTGGGGTGTTGGTGCTGATTATACTGTCTTTACACCATGGTACCCCCCAGTACATGTCCCAAGGTCCACTGTATGAGGACCACTGTCACCATCAACACACAGGTAACTGATTACACTATCCAGCCCAATGATGCATGTGCTGTGCGCAAATTATCTGTAACAGAATGGACTCACTGACAAGGTAGTTAGCACTGATAATCCCAGGTCTGTCAGCTGTGTCTATGACTGTTATGCGTTTGTCAATGTGTATATGACAGTATATCATACTATGTATTGTTCATTACCACCCAGTTCATCCCACATTACCATACTGTATAAGGCCTGGTGATGTTCTTCACTTAACAAAAAACTTGGGACACACCTCATCCTAAAAGCTGTGTGGTGTATGCAATTAAGGCCAAACACAATAGTAGTAATAAGTACCTACATAGGGGTTCTACTTTCAGTGTTGCGAAGTAAGTGTGTGTGTGTATGTGAAGGGATCAACTTCAATCTGCAGAAAATACATGTCCCAGGAGGTCATCTTTGCTAGAACTGACTGGAAAATGCTAATATTTCAAAGGAATAATCTTGTAGAAATTTTTTCCATCAAAACTAGTAGTAGATGTGTAAATGCTCTCTTCCCCACTGTATAACTGTACAGCAATACTGTAGTAGATATATATAGCTGGGTGTGGATGTTGTAGTCACAGCCACCCTCATTGGGGTTATTGTTGTGTGTATCCCCCCACTTAGTCTGCTGTAATACTGTACTGTTTATGTTAACAGGTTAAGTAGTTGTCAATCACACTATGTGCGGTTCTAGACAATCCCACACCCTCCAAAGTGGAGGGCTGTGCCACCCACAACAGCACACCTATGTTTACCAACTCCAGGATTGCACTACATTATCTGTGTATTGCATCAACACCAAAGCCCATGTGTGTGTGTGTGTGTGTGTGTGTGTGTGTGTGTGTGTGTGTGTGTGTGTGTGTGTGTGTGTGTGTGTGCATGTGAGTGTGTGCATGTGAGTGTGTGTGTGTGTGTGTGTGTGTGTGTGTATGTGTGTGTTATACACAAACATGTGGTGTGTGCCACCCAGTACACTTATCATTTCCCACTGTAGAAGGGCTGCTGACATCAGCCACCATGCACTCATCTGTTTACACCCCTCAGACCTATCAGCCATGTGGCACATGCAGCAACTGTTATACAGACATGATACTTCTGTTCAGCTGTACACAGGGAATGACACAGTCAATGTGTCACCACAGTGCCATACCCCTTGTAGGAAACAACAGCAGACCAACATCCTGCTTACATATAGACACCTACAAAGCAAACTGAATACATTATGGAGACCCCAATCAGTCAGTGTTAATAACAGCTATAATGCATCATGGCTGGACAGCTACACATCCTAACATATAAGCATTAAACCTTCCTGATGAAAACATGTTACACAGCATTATATTGCTACACCATAGTACATTCACCCTGTGCATCAGAACCACATTAGCCTGTCTTTGCATCGATGGTATGGATGACAGGGATGTAGCACAGGTATCATCATTTGCACAGGGTGTGATGTGGGTTTGCCAGTGACCTATGCTGAGCCGTTTGGTTGACATCATGTGTTTGTGTTAGGGGGTTTCATTATCAATTAGGCTGTGCAGATGTGGTGTGTATAGGTATGGAGGTGCCCTAGCTGTGTTGGTGATGTGTGTGTGTGTGTGTGTGTGCGCGTGTGTGTGTGTGTGTGTGTGTGTGTGTGTGTGTGTGTGTGTGTGTGTGTGTGTGTGTGTATGTATGCACACAGTTCTGCCATGTGGCTGCCGTATACAGGGATTTGTTGGACAACTTCAGACTGTACATGGCAGGGTGTGCAGTTCACCATCTCCAGACATGAACATGAGAACTGTGCCTTTCAGGGGTTCCATGGGCACTACCAGGTACATGCTCAGCTGTGGTACTCTCCCCTGATGATGACAAATGTCCGCTGGATTTGCGTCACTGTTGGGACCGGCCAAATCCACGTGCACATGGCCTGCTGTGCTGTGGTGTGGACAGCACCCCCCCTGCAGTGCTGGTACTGGTACTGCTACTACAGGAGTGGCTGTGACTTGTTGCATGTCCACGAAGACCTCCACCTGTTGGTGTTGCTGACCTACATCCACGTGGCTGTCACCCTACTCCCACCATATGCTTTGACACAGACATTGCACAGTTGAAGATTCCCATCATGTCACCCAGCCATCTATCCAGGGCCTCTGCAAAATAACAGTGGGCACTTGCAAGATCATGGATGTTGTCAATACCAGCAGAATGAGTAGCCCTCTGGAGCCTCAGACTCTGTCTGATATAACGTTCCATATGTGCCTGTTCCTCCAAGACAGCCCAAAACATGCATCTGGTGACACCTGCTTTGGCACTTCTTCCAGGGGCATGATGGCCAGCAGCCCTCATATGGGCACCCCTGTACATCTGCCTGTGTGATACCTCACTGGTCATCTGACTATGGCTGCTGTGTACCGACACACTTGCTATAGTCACCACACTGTCCTGTCCCATGCCACCACCCACCAACTGTCCCTCATCTATGGACACTGGTGATGGAGTATGTATAGGCAATGTGACTGTTTGCGGGGACGGGGTGGATAACAGTGGGATGTCAACCAATGGCACAGCTTCAGCCCCGCCTGTGCCTCACTATATCTATCATCATTGTCAGAGTCTGTATGGACACTGACATTAGTTTGCCTGCAGGAGGGACCCTGACCCACCTCGCCACTTGAGAGGGGACAACAAAAAAATGTAATTTTAAGACCTGTACATCATTGCTTACCTCTATACACACACACACACACACACACACACACACACACACACACACACACACACACACACACACACACACACACACACACACACACACACACACACACACACACACACACACACACACACACACACACACACACACACACACACACACACTTACAGGTGAGGTGGCACAAAGATATTACATAGACCTCTCATTACTCAACTGTCAACATGCATGACATATGGCACTCAACAGCATGCACTGCAGCTATACTCAATTCCTGTTACCAACATTATACATCTCTGTGATGCATGAGTTGTGTTAGTAGGTGAGACCCCATCACCTGGAACACACTGCACCCATGTACACAGTATTGCTGTGCACCTGTTCAGCACCCTGGCATGTAATGTGCACCATGCCTCACAAGTGTACATACCATTGCTGAATGTGTATATGTGTGGCAGTTATGTTTGCTCTATTGCTCACAGCCTCTATGTGTTTGTCTGACACATACCTGGGATGATATGAGGACAAATGTCAATACTGAATGCCCGTGCACTGATTTGCAGATCACATCATCAGCAGTGCATGTATGAGCAATAAAAGTCAATAATATTGACAACCTTCAAAGTTTACTGTGGCTGTGAGGAGTGTACACACCCTTATTGACATGCCACCCTCCTCCCTGATATGCAATGGGGCCAAAATACTGCATATGTTAACATTACACACACACCTTATATGTGACATATGACCTGTGCAATCAAATGTAGTATCAAACAAATATGTTAGTTGTGCAGATGCTGATTGAGATGAATACAATATGTGGGTTGCATAAGTGTGCACACCCTTAACATGATGGTGTGTTGCATCACCTGGTAAGTGAACTACAGCAGTCACTATTCCTGGAAGGGGTATACTAGCATGGCCCATCTTCACCTGCCATTATTTGATCACTCTGCCCTACAAATGTCCCCCAACTCTGCCAGATTGCAAGGTCAGCTCATGTGCACAGATCTGGGAGGTCACACAGTGCCTTCACTATTGCTGTGGAGTCAGGGTTATGTATGGCACAATTCATGACATTGACTGTATTCAGATACAGCCATTCATAGCAAGCTTTGGATGTATGCTTCAGCTCACCGTTGTGTTTCAGGATGACACCCCTACCCATCCTCAGCCTTTCTGCAGATGCTTGACAACTATAGGCCACACATGAGTGTCATTTTGCAGTGTCCCAAATGCAGAACACCATGTCTACTGGCCTAGTTCCTGATAATGAACAGCAAACCTAAGGGTGTACACTAGCACCGGCAAGGTACAGATGGGGATGGTGGGCCTGAGGTGAAGTGAGGCGTTGCTTGTGCAGCATATGTATCTTTATTAATACTGTATGTAGGTTTCACCCTTGGTCTCAGTACACCATTACACATTGCAGCACATGCCTCTGGGTGACTTGATGTTATGCATATGCTGCCTGTAGAGAGCCCTGGATGATATTTCCTGTGGAACAACTCTTCTATCTGATTACCCTAACCCAAAGGCCGCACTTATGCAGAGTCCAGGCAATTGTCGACACATGTACTGCACAGGCAGTATTTGCTACACATTCCTGAAAGTCCCTCAGTGTTGCTGCATGTTTCTGGGCAGTCTCCATGACCAGTTTGCAACATGTGTTGTCATCTGTTTTGGATGGGTATCTGTTAATTTTCTATATTAATGTTGTCCCATACTTCTTAGTCACAAACATGACTGTCTGCACTGCTTGCCATGGTATATGAGGTAAGGTTATGTATCCCAGTCCTGAGTGCTACCTTTTGGATATGGGATCCATTCCATGGTTTGTAAGATGTGTGCAAGCCACGGCTGCCTCTGTCGCAGGTGAGTGGGCAAATGTCATGGACATACTTCTTGGACAGCAGACCATTACTTGGTGTGACATTGAGGACCTGTACTTGATGGAAGGTGCATATTCAAGAACAGTGAATGCTGTCAGTACCACAAAAGCTGCTTCCACAATATGTTATTTGGAGTGTGTGTGTGTGCACATATGCTTCCACTGTTTGTTAAGGTATGTATTCCCCATATTTGTTGCCCTAACATAGGATTCCATATTACACATTCATTGCTCATGTTAGGATCACATTACAGGTTGTAAAAGTTGTGGAATGTGGTATTGTGATATGCCATTGTATAGATCTGTAACAGTTGCCATTGTAATAGTGGTATATACACTGTTGTAGCCACTGTATAAGGGTAATGTTTCAGATATGTTCCTACAGTAAGTCATTTGTCCCACCATTATGTTCATCTCTGCCCACACATCTTGCACTGACATGTTGTTAGTTATACTGCAGGACTCTTACATACCCTTCAGATATACCACCACGGTGACCACTGTGATGCAGTGCAGTTAACAGCAACAATAAGTTAACATGTACAGCATGCATTATGGGTAGGTGTGTTAAATCTGTGCATGGCAAATACCATGGCCATAACATAGCCTGTGTATTGGCAAACCTGAACAAAAAAACTCCATACTCACCAGCTACAGACTGCTGCCCCAGGGGTATATCAGAGGGACCTACATAGTTTTGTGAGAGATGTAATGTCAGTAGTCACACCTGTGGCACTGGTACAGGGTGGGAACAGCATTACAGTGCATCAACAGTACAAACCCACAATACTAGAGATTATGGACATCTGTTCATTACTACAGTGCAGCAACAGACTATGTTATCTGATATATGCATGACGAGACCTTACAGATGAAGATGGATAAGCAATAGTGGTCTACTAATGTGCCCTGTGGCCTTACCTGGATGCTCCTCGTCCATTGTGTGGGTAGCACCCACTTCCACAATGCTATCTTCAGGTTCTTGGCTTGGCTGGTGGGCAGGTGCCCCAAGGCTGACAAGGAGCTCCTCAGCATGTGTCAGTGGGGGCTGGATGGCATGACCCTGATCTGTGGCTAGTTGGTCCCTTCTGACTGCAGCAGCATGCTGACAGGCATGGCAGATGAGGTCAGTGCAATGATGTCGCACCTGCTCATAACTGCGGTTATGCAGGCCGACATGATTTACCCTCTGAATGAGCTTGTTCCACAGGACAGTCCTCACCTGCAGATCATGGGCTATACACCCAAAGAGGATTCTGTTGTGATGCATGAGGTAGTTGATTAGTATTTCATTCTCCTGTGGAGTATAAGCAGGGAGACACTCCTGTGACATGGTACCTGGAAGACATAAACAGGAAAAAAAGGCCTGAGGACCTCATACTACAAGGATATAATAGTTGTTAATTGACATCTCTCTCACCCTCCACCATATCTGCAATAATAATCTGAACACACAAATCAATGGGTATGTTTACACCAAACCTACTTTTGAGACATATATCCTGTTGTGCAACAAATATTGAAATGTGTTCCTATTCATGTTCCATGTTGAAACACTATCATTGGTGGCCTGTTGCTAACAATGTAACCTGCATGCCACTGTAATGGCCACTGTGGTTCCATATACGCATGTGTTCTGTTTGCTATGCAACTGTTCCAAATCTGGTGTTTTGTGTTATAGGAATATCTATGCATGCTGCTACTAATCCTGGATTGTGTTGACTATTACTACCCACATATGTTTGAAAACTGCAACACAATAGCATGTTTTGGAAGGCTGTTCCCAGCAGAACCACCTCTCCCACCTCACCTGCCCATGGCACCAGGCCACAGCACATCTGGGACCCAACCTGGGACCTCCTCATCTTGCTGGTCCTGCACTACCTTCAGGTGGAACCACCTCCGGGGATGGTGCTTAGGGAGCGAGCACAGACAGGATCCTGTCACTTGAAGTCAGGTCCAGGGTCTAGTGCATAGGGAGCTTCACAGTGAATTGAGGGATTGGCTACACCACCTTGAGGCCCTCGTGACACCATTAGAGGGTCAGCCTGCCCCTCCTGCTCAGCTCCCAGCACAGCCACCTTCAAGGTCATGAAGGTGCAGTGGTGACTGCCCATAGGAGGGGATCTGAGTCCCACTGTTTCCATTTGGGAGCTCATGGGCTTCCATTTTCCAAACACCCTTCCCTGTCCAAGGTATTTACCCGATCCCAAATAAAACCAAGACCCAATCCTCCAAAGGCAGACGTCCTGTCTGGTGGACCCCAGCCATAAACAAACTATACAATAGAAGGAGGAAGCTACTAAATGATAGAGCAAAATCACAAAAAAGGAAGGCATCACTGATCAGTATTAGCAAAAAACTATGGGTACACATAAAATTGTCTAAGGCCAGCTTCGAGAGAAAAATTGCACAGGACACTAAGGATAATCAGAAGACTTTCTTTAGTTATGTTAGGAACCTGGGGGGTAATTCCCACATATGCTCAGAATTAGTCCAAAATGACAAAAAATACACCGAACCCACAGACATTGCCAACATCCTAGCTGACAGGTTGAGCGCAAACTTCTCCCCCCCCTCCCCACCAAAAGGGCAAATATCTATCCCAGCAGAGTGCTGCCCCCCTGACATCTCAGATGCTCAGGTAAGAGCCACCCTCTCCAAAGCAAAAAACACAGCATCAATGGGACCAGACGGCGTCCCGGGCTGCATCCTACATGAACTCCAAGAAGAGCTAAACCCAAACATAAAACTCCTGTTCAATCTCAGCCTTACTACAGGATATGTGCCCAAAGAGTGGAGTACAGCAACAGTGGTCCCTCTCCATAAAGGTGGTGCCTCAACGGATCCTGGAAACTATCGCCCCATAAGCCTGGCTAGCTTGGTCTGCAAAGCTATGGAAAGGATCATCATGGACCTCATAAATAAAGATATTGGGGACCTACAAACACTGGATCCTACCCAGTTCAGCTTTGTTAAGGCCAGATCCTGCCTCATAAACCTGATTGATTTCTTTGAAACAGTCACCAAGGCCATTGACGAGGGGAAGGTGGTCCACACAGCCTACCTGGACCTCACAAAAGCCTTCGATACAATACCCCACTCAGGCATTATAGATAAGCTCACCAGCTTAAATATAAACCCCTATGTCACTAGATGGATTGCAAACTGGCTCAAGG
The DNA here is from genome assembly GCF_019279795.1 of Protopterus annectens. NCBI lineage: Eukaryota > Metazoa > Chordata > Ceratodontiformes > Protopteridae > Protopterus > Protopterus annectens. The sequence continues at coordinate 1,255,482,977 of NC_056726.1, forward strand.
ACAGAACCCACATGGTTAGAATTGCTGGAGCCATGTCAGACTCCAAACCAGTTACAAGTGGTGTCCCACAAGGATCAGTCCTGGGACCTCTCATGTTCGGTATATATTTCTTGGAGGTACAGGCCAACACGGAAGGACTGTGGCTGACCAAGTTCGCAGATGACTGCAAACTGGGCCATAATCGACTCTCCAGCTGACACAAGCATCCTCCAAAAGGGCCTCATAGAAACAGACAACTGGTGCCAGAGCCATGGCCTCATGCTAAATGCCAAAAAGTGTATAGTCATCCCCTTTGGCAAAAACAAAGTGCCCACAAATTACCACATAGGTGGTAATCCATTAAGTACAGAAGAAGTAATTAGGGACCTGGGGACCCAAGTTGATAGCAATCTCTCATTTGACAACCACATGTCCAAAGTGGTTAGAAAAACATTTTATATAGCCCACCTAATCATGAAGGGATTCACATCTAGATCAGGGGACGTCATCGTGCCTCTTTACTCATCCCTCATCAGGCCCATAATTGAGTACAATGCCCCTTTTGGGATGTACCTTACCAGACACCTGCAGCAACTGGAAAGACCCCAAAAGTAGCTCACCAAGAGGATCAAAGGGCTCAAACAGATGCCATATGCTGCCCGGTTAAAGAAACTCCAGCTCTACTCAGTGGCATACTGCCTGTTCAGAGGCGATCTGTGCCTGACGTACAAAGCCATGTCCAACCCGGAATTAATGGACATGCTGCACCTCAGAAAATCCAAATCTCATCGAGCTACACGCTCGAGAGACTTGAACCTCAGGACTGAAATAAATAGGACATCCTGGAGGGACAGATTCATAACCCAGAGGCTCCCTTTACTCTGGAATAAAATCCCAGTCCAGGTTAGGCAGAGTCCCTCATTGACTCTCTTCAAGAGGAATCTTGATGAGTGGATGGGAGATCGTAGGTTTACCCCGGGTATCACTTCTGTGTCACTGTTAGACAGAGGCACAGTATACTAACCTCGAAAAAGGGCATAGCAAAATAAATTTAAAATGGGTGGCGAAAGCCAAACACATTCTGGCTAGGCTTATAAATGTCCTAGGGCAGATAGCCTAGTATGAACCTATGAACCTATGTGTCATATACCACCCGTGTATGCTGTCTTGTCTGTCTTGTCTGTCTTCCGACCCAACCTCCCTCCCCAAATATACCTGCTATCCTTCCCCAACATCACTCTCTCACCTTAACAAAAAAAGAGCAATCTGTTCCCAACACAAATATCACACCATACATAACTGTCCATTTCACACCCTCTTAGAACTGCTTACAGGTGCCTTAATCACTCTGTATCCAACAGCCCTTGTTCTGGCCAGCAAGTAAATTATCAGCCCTTGCAAGTGTCTAACCCAGGACCCTGCACACCATAGCCACATCAATTTACCAGTAAGCCATCTGAGCTGCAGATATGCGTGATGTTTTCTCAAACATATCATGCAGCACAGTCATTCAGCGGTAGGGAAAATATATTTATATACATATACGTATACATACATATATATATATATATATATATATATATATATATATATATATGTGTGTGTGTGTATGTGTGTGTGTGTGTGTGTGTGTGTGTGTGTGTAGACATACACATCTATCTATCTATCTATACATATATACATATATATATATATATATATATATATATATATATATATATATATATATATATATGTGTGTGTGTGTGTGTGTGTGTGTGTGTGTGTGTGTGTGTGTGTGTGGTGTGTGTCTGTATATACATATATATATACATATATATATATATATATATATATATATATATATATAGTACATTCAGACATCAGGTCCACACTCTGAGCCTCCTTCCTTCACAGCTGCTCTGTTCTGCCTTGCTATGAAACAAGAGTGTCACATGTGGACACAGCCTAACATTAGGGGGGATATATAGGGACAGATCGTAGATAAGCCTATTAGAAACCTATGAAGTTTGTGCATGATGCATTTCACATTACCATGACTGTTCTGAAGGTGGTGGTGTCTGAAACTCATGTGTCTATTATGACTTCATTGCCAGACTATTATACATGTTTGGAAAAAACAGAACAAACACTATGATGGCTTAAATCTTGTCATTCTGTGCAGATCTGCACAGTTGACAGGTATAGCTCACTGCCCACAGGGCCAGATGCTATGTCCTTAGCAGTTGTTCAGCAGGACGTCATTACAGCTACAAGTCTTGATGGCACATATAAATCTTTCAACATCATCTTTCCCATTATTACAGACCAAGTACTACATTCAATTACATGCATACATGTTTCACATACTTGTTTTATTATTTTGCTCTCTTCTGTGTACCACTTGGATATCTTCCTTGTTTGTTTGTTTTTTTTTATTTTTTTGTTTGTATTATTATTTTTTTAGCATTATTATTTTTTTCTCTCTCTCTCTCTCTCTTTCTCCCTAGCTATTTCTCTCTCTTCACTACAGGGATCGAGCTTGTTTCAAATAGGTTGCAACATGGCTTTTGTCAGTGATGCTCATGATCAGGTGATGACCTCTGCACCGATTGGTGCTCCCCACTTGCTAAATGCATGCAGCCAGCTATTTAGTACTTCCAATAGCTAATGGCATAGCAACCCACTACTATAAATGACTACATCATGTGGGTGTTGTCCCTTTACCTTTCCTGTATAGAAGACATTCTTCTTGTGTGTGGGCAGCAATGTTACAGACAACAGGTAGCAATACCTCTTACAACAGGACTTGTGGACACAGGCCAACTACATGTTTGTATAAGGTTCCAGACCTATGGGCAGTGTGAGTATTGTTGTTATATGCATTGAATCCTGCTAGTTTTACAGGGTTTGTGTGTACATGCTAGTTTTGCATGGAATGCAGTCTGTCTACATAGCTCTCAACTGTGGGCCTTTCCACATGATGGTCAGAGGATTGGCTGTTATGTTTTGTCTGTTCATCACCCAGGTCTTGTCTCTGACATATCAGTGGCATTCTCCCTGTTGATTGCTATCCGTATACAGCAACAGCCATTTCTGTCTCTGACTTCATATTCCTAAGTAAGAGTATGTTGCAACCAATCCTGTAACACCAGCAACTTTCAGTGTATAACAGCAATATTGCAAATATGGCCCTGTGTTCCAGCCTCTGTCCTCCACATATATACCAGGCTTTGTCCAGATCTCATGCAGTAACAGGTTGTTAGGTAATGGCCTATCATTATTTAGTGCTGGCATTCCTGCCATCATTCCAGTGATGTTGTGGACTCCCACACAAATTGTTTGGTAGGATCCATATATACAGCTGGACAAAACATGTGAGACCTTGTACAGTCGGAGATCAGTGTATGGTAAACACTGTTATATGCTCTTGTAAGACATTTTTTTGGGGGGAGGGGTATTAAATGCTTTTAACCTAGGCTGTTACAACATGTGAGGGATATCAGTAGTAAGAAACATTAAGGTATATGACTGTACATTTTCATATATTTCCCCATGGGAAAAGTGGTGGGCTAGAGCTTACTGTCTTACAAACAGTTCTGTTTGTCAGTGTGATAGTGACATTTTAAATTAAGCATTGTTATATAACAGATATATTTACATTGTGACAACTAATACTCTTCCCCCTAGGGGTTGAGTACAGGGTGTAATTGGAGGCTGCTGAACTACATCTGTAATTAAGTGTTGAATGGGTCTTATCTTCAAGGCAAGTGTTTTTTACTGTTGCACTACTTGAAGGCCTTAGCCTGGACAGCAAAGCATGTTATGTTTTTCAGATTACTGTATCAAATGTTTTGTTTGAGAGTTGCATTAATCAGTTAGTATGTATTTCAAACACCTGCTATAAGAAATGGCATAAACAACTGAAATAGCACACAAATAAACATATCTATGTATGCAAACGTGTGTGTGGTGTCATGTCCTTTGCATTGTGTGTGGTTATATGTTTCAAGCAATAATTTTCATTTCTAGGAAAGAATCAAACACTGGACATTTTAAAAGGTGGCAACTGTAGGAATAATGGCTGTTTGATATGCAGTGCACCATCTACATATACTCTTCTTATACATATCTATAACTAGTAATATATTTATATGCATATGTATGTGTATACACACACACACACACACACACACACACATATATATATATATATATATATATATATATATATATATACTTTCACATTGTACATTCCCTATGGTAGACTGATTGTTCTGCATATGTTAGAGATATCATCCTGACATTTTACAGCTGAGATGGCTTAATGTTAACTTGTTGTGGCTATGTTGTGTAGGGTGCTGGGTTCAAGACTTGCAAGTGCTGGTTATTGTGTTGCATGGCAGATCTGTTCAGCTGTGAAGGAAGGGATAATGGCAATAATTACAAAATATCCCTTTTGTCGGCCCCTTCACCCCCATTAACAGTGTATTTGGTCAGATGTTTTACAGTGAGAGGTTCAGAGTGTGGATCCAATGTGCGAATGCAATACACATTTATATGTGTATATATCTATATATATATATATATATATATATATATATATATATATATATATATATATATATATATATATATTGCTGTATCCAGGACTGTTTGTAAGCTTCTGAGCCCCCAGTCATTTCTGTGTTGGAGGGAAGCCTTCTAGCTTAATTTAGTTTCTTAGAAGAGCGTCTTCTGTGTGGTGACATGCATGAATGGGCGTACTTTTGTTGAAGGTTGTGCATCAGGGCCGGCAACTCGGCACGTAAAAATCTACTGCCAGTCATTAGCGGACCGGAGTTCTGCTGTGGCGACCCCTAACTGGGAAAAGCCAAAAGACACAACAAGAACTAGCCAGTTTTCTAGTTTCAGTGCTCAAATCTGTTTCTTTGAGCTCAGCACTTGTTCAGAACTCATTGTAAGCACTAAATAAGCTACAAATTACTACAGCACTCAACTTTCCTCACTTGTCTAGAGGAAAACAGTTTTTAGTACTTATAAATAAGCACCTATCCAGGCATGTCTAAGGGTCAGCTCCCGGCGTTTTCTCCTGTCTACCTGATGAATATGGGCATCTTGGCACAATGCAGCAATTGTCTCATGTACACAGACAACCCTCTCCTCCTACCACCCAACACTACATCCTGTGAGAGATGCACTTATATAACTAAGCTGGAAGCAAAGCTCTCTTCAACCAAGACTGGACTAGACAGTCAAGATGAGAAGGTAAACACTTGCTCCACACCACACTCATCACATAGTCCCTCAAAACCTGCACCACCAAAACACACACATAGAAACAAAAAACACACACCTACATTCACGGAGGCTCTCAAAAAAATCTACTCAAGCAACAGGGATGTCCAAAGCAGAAACGCAAGCAACCTCCACCCCCCAACACAACCCAAATGACACATAGCCCACAAACTCAGTGTGCCACTCAACCACAGCCCATAAGACATAACAACGTACCCAACACTCTAGTCATAGGTGACTCTATACTGAGGCAAACTGATGTTCCACTCACCAGGCTAAACGAGGAGAAAGTTACTATCAGCTGCCTGTCAGGTGCCAGGATCCACCACATAATGCATGCACTCAGGTCACTCCACAGCATGTACAAATATGACTATGTCATTGTCCATGTTGGTGTGAATGACCTGAGATGTTTCTCCCTGAACTACATGAAAAGAGACATGGAGGAGCTTTCTGATCTTGTACCACAGGCAGGTATGACCTAGCCCTGAGTAGCATCCTGCCATCACCCAGAATGATACCACAGTACAAGGACAAAATGATTGACTTCAACAATTGGCTAAGCTTCTGGTGTCATTCTAAGGGGATCCAGTATCTATCTGCCTGGGATGACATGATCGACAAACCACGATGCTTTGCCAGAGATGGCCTGCACCTGTCACCCTTGGGATTCCAGATACTGGCTACAAGCCCAGCCAAAAAGGTACCCTGGCTTTGCCACCCAAGAAAATAATTTTCCTGTGCCACTGTCGAGCAGAACCACAGAAGTGATCCCCGGGGTGAATTTCCTATCTCCCATTCAGTCATCAAGATTTTTCTTGAAGAGTACTACTGAGGAGCTTTGTTTGATATAGATAGGTAGTTTATTCCACAGTATGGGAAGTCTCTGGGACAGGAATCTATCCCTCCAGCATGTTCTGTTTATTGTGGTGACAAGGTTTAGGTCCCTAGAGCATGTAGCTCGGAGGGATTGGGACTTCTTTAAGTGGAGCATGTCCAACAGCTCTGGGTTTGACATAGCTTTGTATGTTAGGCATAGATCACCTCTAAGTAGGCGATATATGATGGAGTAAAGCTGGAGTTTTTTTAGATGGTTTGCGTAGGGCATTTGTTTGAAACTGGTAATCCTCTTTGTGAGATATTTCTTTGGCCTTTCCAGTTGTTGTAGATGTCTTGTCAGGTACATACCAAAAGGGGCATTGTACTCTATAATGGGTCTAATGAGTGATGAGTAGAGGGGATCAATGACCTCTTTTTTCCTGGATGAGAAACCTTTTGTGATGAGGTGTTCCACGTAGAAGGATTTCCTGACTACTGTGGTGATGTCATTATCAAAGGAGAGACTACTGCCCGCTTGTGTCCCAAGGTTTCTTATCACACTTTCTGTATTAACTAAGTAGACTACCGCCTATGTGGTAGTTCATGGGTACAGAGTTTTTACCAAAAGTGATGACAATGCACTTTTTGGCATTGAGCTTGAGGCCATGGCTTTGACACCAGGCATCTGTCTCAGAGAGTCCCTTTTGTAGGATGTCCATATTGTTAGGAGTTTTGATTATGGCTCCTAGTTTGCAGTCACCTGCGAACTTTGTTAGCCAAAGACCTTCTGTGTTAGCCTGTACTTCAGAGAAGTAGATACCAAACAGGAGAAGACCTAGGACTGAACCCTGTGGTACTCCTCTTGCCACTGGTCTGAAGTTGGATTTAGAGTCTTGTACTTTCACAGTGTGGGTTCTGTCAGTGAGCCAGTTGGCAACCCATCTTGTGACATAGGGATTTATACCTAGTTTAGTGAATTTGTCTATAATTCCAGAGTGGGGGATGGTGTTGAAAGCCTTGGCGAGATCTAGATAGACTGTGTGAACCGCCTTACCCTCATCTACGGCTTTGGTGACCGCTTCAAAGAAGTGTATCAGGTTTAGGAGACATGATCCGCCTTTTGCAAACCCAAACTGGGTAGGATCCAGAGTTTGGAGATTACCATTGTCATTGTTTACAAGTTCCATGATGATACGCTCCATAGCCTTGCAGACCAGGCTCATCAGGCTAATGGGGTGGTAGTTCCGAGGGTCTGTGGTGGCTCCCCCTTTGTGGAGTGGAATAACCATTGCTGTGCACCATTCAGTGGGCACAAAGCCTGAGGTGAGGCTATGATTGAACATGTTACTTAGGTGGTGTGCCAGTTCGTTCAGCAGCTCATATAGAACGCAGCCTGGGATGTTGTCAGGTCCCATGGATGCTGTGTTCTTGGCTTTGGAAAGTGTGTTTTTTACCTGTGCAGCCGTGATTACAGGTACTTTGCATTCTTCCAGTACAGAGATGGGCCCTTTAGGGTATGAGAGTGAGGTAAAGTTAGCACTGAACCTATCTGCCAGGATGTTGGCAATATTAGTTGGTTCTGTATATTTTGTGCCATTGTGCTGCAACTCAGAGCAGATCTGAGTGTTGCCATTGAGATTCTTGACATAGCTATAGAATGCTTTGTGGTTGTCTTTAGAATCAGTGGCAATTTTGTTTTCATAACTAGCTTTGAAGGATTTTATGAGGGATCTCAGCTTCTCACTGAGGCTGACCCCTGAGTTCCTGCAATCATGGGATTTTACTCTCTCTTGCAACAGTTTCTTCCCAACAGTAGGGTTGGTGTAAACATATCCAATGATTTGTGTATTTATATTATTGTTGCAGATATGTTGGGAGAGAGAGAGAGAGATGTCAATTAACAACTTATATATCCTTATAGTACTCACAACTTTAATGATCATTGTTCTAATCATTAAGGTACAGATATTATTATAATACCTACTGGCCTTGGTTTGGGCAGTGGTATGTTTGTAACCTCAACTGTCTTATAGCTAAATTCTTACATCTCTTACCTGGTAGACCTGTGGAGGGAATATTTGTTAACACTACCTGACTGCTTCTACACACATTCCCAGATTCAAAGTTAATATTATGCACATACCTCTCAGACTCTTAATGCACACACTCTGGAAAAAGCTTGACAACATGGGGGTACAAATAGGGACATGTTTTGAATATTGCTGTTATAAACTTAAGTTGCATGAGTGACAGGATTTGTTTTAATATGCATTTTCTGAAGGTTTTGAGGTCTCAAAATCAAATGTATGTCATTATTTCATGACTACAATTCTGAGATCATCCCACTGATTTGCCAGGGGGACAGAGGAATAGGCAGAAAAGATGAGGCAATTATCTGGACATTCTGAATAATCTGTACAGTTGAGAGGTATGTTTAGGCATACAGCTTACTACCACTCCCAGAATTCGAACCATAGCCATGTCTGCTAAAAATGCAACAATTTAAGTCACAGTAGAGTGAAAATTTGAATATTGCTGTCTAGCTCTTCAGTGTTTTCTGTCTAAGTCTCTCTCAGTTGTACAATCTGACCTTGTAATTACAACAGTCTTACACAGACATTCCTACACATATTTTTATGTAGCACAGTGTGAGAAACAGTGGTTGACACAACAGTACTATTCTGATATCAAATCTTACTGAATGCTACATATCAAGCCATACTATACCAGAGTAAACACTACCAGTCCAGGATTTACATCTATCTTGGCAGGCACAGTTTTCTTATCTAACAGACCTGTGGAAGGAATGTTCATTAACACTACCTGAATGTTTCTACACATATTCCAAGATTCTAGTTAATATTATGCACACACCTCTCAATCTCTTAATGCACACACTCTGGGAAAAGCTTGAGAACATTGGGGGTACAAATAGGGACATGTTTTGAATACTGCTGTCATAAACTTGGAGAGTTACATGAGGGACAGGATTTGTTTTAATATACATTTTCTGAAGGTTTTTGCGATCTGAAAATCAAATGTATGTCCTTATTTCATGACTACAATTCTGAGATTATCTCACTGATTTGCCAGGGGGACAGAGGAACAGTCAGAAAATGTGAGCCAATTATCTGGACATTCTGAAAAATCTGTACAGTTGAGAGATGTGATTATGCATACAGCTTACTACCATTCCCAGGATTCGAACCATGGCTGTGTCTGCTAAAAAAATATAACAATTTAAGTCACAGTAGAGTGTGCTATTTGGATATTGCTGTCTATCTCTTCAGTGTTTTCTGTCTAAGTCTCTCTTGGTTGTACACTCCGATCTTGTACTTACAACAGTCTTATACAGACATTCGTAGATATTTTTTTATGTATCACAGTGTGGGTTAGCAGTGGTTAATACAACATTACTATTCAGAGAATGCAACAATCAATACCATACAATACCAGAGTAAACACAACCAGTCCAAGATTTAGAGCTTTATTGCCAAGCAGTTACAGTTTTATTTAAATATGACCTACATGGGACTATTGCTCTCATATTGTCTGGTTTATTCAGTACAACCCATACAGCAGTTCTTATACTGCCAGATGACTTTCTACTACTTTATATTTGTTTGGTATGACTTCTACAAGCAGGATTGTTACTCACCAGCCTCGTGACCCAGCCTTTGCAGCCTACTTGCATGGGCTTCCAGATTCACAGCCCGCTCAACCGCAGCTGTAAAAAAAATAGAGACATATTTAGGCATACCTACCCATCACATACACTTACTGTACTTTAGTAAACAGTAATGGTATGACTACTTACACACTACTGGGACATCACCCCTCTGCCTTGCTTCTTGGACCCACTCATCCAAGACCTTCCTCTTTCTCCACTTCAAGTCAGCATAGTGGTGCCTGACCTGCTCACCAGTGGCACTGGCGATATCACAGGCGAGACAGTCCGAGGCTTCTGCTTTATATTGGTAGTCCTGGTACTGGCCATGCAGCAGTCTCTCATCATGTTTTTTTACCAGGAGGCCTACCATGACCTTGGACTCCTGTATGCCTCAGCATGCACCCAGAAATGCAATCCCTCTCTAACTCCAGCCATCCTACCTACAATGGGAAGCTGCAACCAGTTATGAGCTGTATTCCCACTTGTGGGGTTTAAATATGGCCGATTTCCCACACTTTGAAGTGATTGGCGGGTTTTGAGTATGCTGAGCTAAGCTAAGCTACGAGCAACCCTGCTTAGCTAAGGATGGCATTGCTTAAAGAGACAGGTTCAGCACTGCTTACCAATAAGCAAATTCACTTAGCTGGGCTACTCATTGCTTAGCAGTCATATTTACACAATGCTTACACCTGGTAAGCAGAGTTGTGCAATGCTTATCATTACTTATTTTTCATTTTATAGACTATCTGCTGTATGGCATTGATTCATCATTCATTACATATTATACATTTATTTACTGTCCCTGACATCCCCCAATGTGCTTTCACTACATTTATTCATGTGTGACTATACTGTATGGGGCACTTGTGTTTATATGAGGATTTCAAACCTTTATTAAACTGACACCTCGCATCTGGACCTAATGCAGTATTATGGTTAACAAATATATGTTATTTAGTAGGTAATACTAAAAAAATGTTTATGTACTGCTTTCACATGTAAAATGTGAATTGGTTACAGTGGGGATCGAACCGGGAATGGCTGCTCGCAAAATGCATGCTCTAACTACTGCACTATTGCACTGCTACTTATGCTGGATGTCTCTTGCTATTCAACTTCTTGCATCTAATACAAAAACTAAAATTGTTTATATAGTTCATTATTTTAATTCCTTATTTAATGGATACAGGTGGGTAAAACTGCCTTCCAGTTTATAGCCTGCTGCAGACCACCCTCCCAAACCAAGGAACCCCACTAGGCCTTCCTGAGAACACTGGAAAATATGAAGGTCTCTCCAAACACCTTGGGCGACTTCAACTACCCAAACATAGACTGGGAGCATTACTCTAGCTCCAACACCCTAGCCCAAAGGTTCCTAGAATTTATAAACTCAAATGCTATGGAACAACTTGTTACCACTCCCACAAGAGGGGAAAACATACTGGACCTGATCATCACCAACATGGGGACTCTATGCTCCAGACCTGAAGTGTATCCCTCACTGGTAAGATCAGACCATAAACTAATCTCATTGGATATTCACATCCCGACCCCATCCCCTGCCCAGAAAACCACAGTGAAAAACTTCTCTAAAGCAAATTTCACACTCCTCAAAACTGAGGTGGAATCCTTCAAAGCCCCCGGGCCTGTGGAAAATACGGCCCAGACCGCAGAATCCTTTATAAACACATTCTATGAATACCTTCAGGAATGCATGGATCATGCGATCCCAAATAAAACCAAGACCCAATCCTCCAAAAGCAGACATCCTGTCTGGTGGACCCCAGCCATAAACAAACTATACAATAGAAGGAGGAAGCTACTAAATGATAGAGCAAAATCCCAAAAAGGGAAGGCATCACTGATCAGTATTATCAAAAATCTACGGGCACTCATAAAATTGTCTAAGGCCTGCTTCGAGAGAAAATTTGCACAGGACACTAAGGATAATCACAAGGCTTTCTTTAGTTATGTTAGGAACCTGGGTGGTAATTCCCAGATATGCTCAGAATTAGTCCAAAATGACAAAAAATACACTGAACCCACAGACATTGCCAACATCCTAGCTGACAGGTTCAGCGCAAACTTCTCCCCCCCCCACCAAAAGGGCAAATATCTATCCCAGCAGAGTGCTTCCCCCCTGACATCTCAGATGCTCAGGTAAGAGCCGCCTCTCCAAAGCAAAAACACAGCATCAATGGGACCAGACGGTGTCCCGGGCTGCGTCCTACATGAACTCCAAGAAGAGCTAATCCCAAACATAAAACTACTGTTCAGTCTCAGCCTTACTACAGGATATGTGCCCAAAGAGTGGCACACAGCAACAGTGGTCCCTCTCCATAAAGGTGGTGCCTCAACGGATCCTGGAAACTATCGCTCCATAAGCCTGACTAGCTTGGTCTGCAAAGCTATGGAAAGGATCATCATGGACCTCATAAATAAAGATATTGGGGACCTACAGACACTGGATCCTACCCAGCTTGGCTTTGTTAAGGGCAGATCCTGCCTCTTAAACCTGGTTGATTTCTTTGAAACAGTCACCAAGGTCATTGACGAGGGGAAGGTGGTCCACACAGCCTACCTGGACCTTGCAAAAGCCTTCGATACAATGCCCCACTCGGGCATTATATATAAGCTCACCAGCTTAAATATAAACCCCTATGTCACTAGATGGATTGCAAACTGGCTCAAGGACAGAACCCACATGGTTAGAATTGCTGCAGCCATGTCAGACTCCAAATCAGTTACAAGTGGTGTCCCACAAGGCTCAGTCCTGGGACCTCTCTTGTTCGGTATATATTTCTCGGAGGTACAGGCCAACACGGAAGGACTGTGGCTGACCAAGTTTGCAGATGACTGCAAACTGGGTGCCATAATCAACTCTCCAGCCGACACAAGCATCCTCCAAAAGGGCCTCATAGAAACAGACAACTGGTGCCAGAGCCATGGCCTCAAGCTAAATGCCAAAAGGTGTATAGTCATCCCCTTTGGCAAAAACAAAGTGCCCACAAATTACCACATAGGTGGTAATCCATTAAGTACAGAAGAAGTAATTAGGGACCCAAGTTGATAGCAATCTCTCATTTGACAACCACGTGGCCAAAGTGGTTCGAAAAACATTTGATATAGCCCACCTAATCATGAAGGGATTCACATCTAGATCAGGGGAGGTCATCGTGCCTCTTTACTCATCCCTCATCCCTCATCAGGCCCATAATTGAGTACAATGCCCCTTTTGGGATGTACCTTACCAGACACCTGCAGCAACTGGAAAGACCCCAAAAGTACCTCACCAAGAGGATCAAAGGGCTCAAACAGATGCCATATGCTGCCCGGTTAAAGAAACTCCATCTCTACTCAATGGCATACCGCCTGTTCAGAGGCGATCTGTGCCTGGTGTATAAAGCCATGTCCATCCCGGAATTAATGGACATGCTGCACCTCAGAAAATCCAAATCCCATCGAGCTACGCGCTCGAGAGACTTGAACCTCAGCACTGAAATAAATAGGACATGCTGGAGGGACAGATTCATAACCCAGAGGCTCCCTTCACTCTGGAATAAAATCCCAGTCCAGGTTAGGCAGAGTCCCTCATTAACTCTCTTCAAGAGGAATCTTGATGAGTGGATGAGAGATCATAGGTTTACCCCGGGTATCACTTCTGTGTCACTGTTAGACAGAGGCACAGTATACTAACCTCGAAAAAGGGCATAGCAAAATAAATTTAAAATGGGTGGCGAAAGCCAAACACATTCTGGCTAGGCTTATAAATGGCCTAGGGCAGATAGCCTAGTATGAATCTATGAACCTATGAACCTATACATTTGCTGTGACTTCCTTTGTGTGGTTTTACTTTATTGCATTTATAAAAAAAAAAAAAGTTTTGCTGTGTTATTTTATCTATACCCTTCAGAATATCCCTGCTAATGCTAAACCTGCTATTGTATCAGCTTTCTGCTTTTTTGGGACAATTGTCCCTTTTGGCTTTGTCCACATTACTTACTCTGATGGGTTGGGAGATGTGCGCTATGTGCTTATGCTGCCTGTGTTATCCTAATAACGTTTGGCTAGGTAGCATACCACTTAACCTCTTAGAGCAAAATATCTGGACAAAGCCTACAATGATGGGGTGACAAATAGGGGTGGATTTTAAATATTGCTTTTACAACCTTAAAAAGTTGATAGAATAATAGGTTTTACATTAGCATGAATTTTCTGATGGATTTGTGGAGTCTTAAACTCAAAGGTTTTGTCATTATTTAATTACTTCAATCCTCAGCTATTTGCCAGACAGGTACACATTTTAGGGGGAACACACCAAAAATATGAGGCAAACATCTGGGCAGTCTGTGGAAAGCTGTACAGTTGAGAGGTATGCTTGGTAGGGACGATTGTCTCTTATGCCTTTGACCACTGATTTTTGTTTTTGATGGGTTTGGGGTGTTATGAGCATTCTCGCTCATTTTTAATTGCCAAAAGACAATTCTGGAGTGCAGGGGTGTGTGTATTGTGAGAGCTCTGCTCTCAAACACACACCCTGCACTTGTACTCAGCTCTGTGTCCATTTAACAGCAAATGCAGCGCACCTTCATGAATATGCAAGGTGCACTGCCGTGCTGTACGGGAATGGTCCCCGCTGTGCAGGAATAACTTATTCCTGCATGGCTGCTTGCTGAATCCTGGGGATGGTTGATAATGTGTATATTAGGAACATAAGACTTTTATGTTGCTGCAAATAGCGTGGATATACAGTAGCTTATAGCTTACTACACAAATGAGGCATTACAGGATCATTTTTTTCATATCTGTATGGTGGAAATGTTCATCTCAGAAAAATGAACTGCAAAAATAGCACACTTACTACATGAAACACCCTTAAAGCACCACCATGGTTTGGGGTCAGGCAACAAAAGCAAAATACTGTTATTGTTGGGCTGTCCATCTCCAAAGGTTGGTTATTTACAATCACTTCCAAAATTGCAGACATACATTTAATGAACATGAGTTGTCAGTTGTCATCTCACACAATAAACCCAGTGAGACTTCTTCAGAACAAAAAAAACTCAAATCTAATGAATCGATTAGAACGTTACACTGCATGAAATCATCTCCTACATCTGTCATTCAGAATGAGAGCTTTACTTATTCATTTATACATATATTACAAAACCAAAATGTCTTATTTGCTTATATTTTTAAGCATTTTAAACTAATCACTTCATTTAGTCAGAGTAGATGATTAGTCTGGCCATCTCATTAATTTGTAATCTGAAATTATACTAGATCTAACCACTCTAAGGACATAATTTTGCAGCATCTAATACAAAAACAAAAATCTTTTGCAACTGATACATTGCTTGCTTTGTTTATATAGCTCATTATTTTAATTCCTTATTTAATGGATACAGGTGTTTATACATTTGCTGTGACTTCCTTTGTGTGGTTTTACCCACAAAGAATCTGTCACATCAATGATATCTAGCTCTATAATCTTCAGTTTTGGCTCTGTAGTTATAAACTTAAAATATTTACAGTAATTACAATAATAGGTTCTCCTTTGTTTCTTGCTTCTAATGGAACCTTAGGAATATCTATATGTTCTGATATATGTGCTAAGTTGTGGGCCTTTTTATTCACAAAAGACCAGCTTATTGTAATACCTTTGTAAGATCAGGATTACCTGGCAAAATATGCTATGTATTCTTAATAATGTCCTGCCACTAATCTCTCTTATATCTGTTGTATAAGGGTTCACGCACAGCAATTATAGTCTTCATGGTTTTTAATCACTCTTCTTCCTGTCTTCAAAACCATATCAAAAAAAGAGAAAAAACAGAAACTATTTCTCTATTCAGCTATATAAAATGCAAATTTGCATTACATTTCATTTTCTTTCTTTTCTTTGAAAAGTTATATCAGTCTTTTTTGACTAAAATCACAACTCTCCCTCGGTAATTAATCTAGATTCTGACAAACTGAGTCTTAATGATTTCTTTCATTTTCATTGGCTGAAAACTCTGCCACTCTTCATATGAATTTATAAAGCTTGGATTCATATACACTTTTATCTCAAAATCAGTTGCATCAATATTAAAATAAACTTGCAGCTTTAAAAAAATAATATACTCATCAGCAATATTACCACTGAAGTTCAAAAATTCAATTGAAAAATACACTTGTTATAAATAAATCAGATGAAGCATTTATGCATTTTCTTCAAATGAAAATGTTATTTATAAAGCAGCTATGGAAAGTAATATGTACAAAACCATTTAAAAAGATATATTGCTACAGTCCCATTCTGGTAATACTCCCTTTGCAAAAGAAGGAGCCATGCTTGTTCTTTGTTGTACATTCTAATTGTTTAATGCACTTTGCATAAAAGTGACAAAATACATATGTCATAAGTGATAATTTAATAAAGATGTTTCTTGTTAATATATATATATATGGGTCTACTTTACATCAATGAAATGCCACTTACCCGAAACCTGATTCACAGAGATGAAGCAACCAACAGCAACAAAACACCAACTTCCCAGAACACCAACTGTTCACTCCTGGTAAGTAATCGCTCGTCCATCCTGTTGAACTTTGTCCTTACCCCCATGGTAGTACGATCTTGGAGTTGGTATATTTCGTTAGGGGGATGTGGGGGGGGGGTGAAGCCCCCCACATGGGTGGGTTTGGTTTTCTTTCATTTACGTGTTTGTTTCGGATGGCAGAATACTTACTTACATGGTATGAACAGTCAGTTTTCCAGGAAGTAACTGTTTTGCTGCTGTCATGTTTTCTTCTTAGTGAATCGAGTTACAGGTAAGTGGTATTTTGTTGATGTACAGTAAACCCATATATACATATAGATATATATATATATTAATATTAAAAAGAGTGCAGATGAGTTATATGTCCATAATGCTCCATTTGTTCAAGTTGTCCAACAAAAGTTGTAATATAGTCAACACTTTTGATTTGAAGAATACAGGTATACAGACTTTCAATGTCTGTTGCAACTGATTTTAACATATATGTTTCAGTCTCATGTGTAAAAATTGCTTATGCATAAAGTGCCAAGAGATCTTTAAGTAGTATAGTTTGTTTGCACCAGGAGACTTAGTTTGTAATCCAAGTATAGAGAAACACATTTCTTTCTTGGTTCCTTTTACTGATACTGTTAACCTCAGAGGAGGGTCTTGAATATTTTTATGTGTTTTAGGCATTCATAAGTATGTACCAATTATGGATTCATCTATTCTAAAAAATATAAAGTTTTAAATCAATCAGACCATTCTCAAATAATGCAGTTAAATCTAATTCAGTGCATTGGTTAAGTTTTGTATATTTTATAGGACAGTACACATTAGCTATACCTCCCCTAACTCCAGAAGATATCCATTTCTTCTCAGTAAACTTACTAATAATCAATATCTAACACTACTCCACTCCCTAAAAGATGGAGACATTCACCATAACCCTGGCCCAAACACCTTAAATACCATTCAACTCAATAACCCAAACCCCTCTGCCATTCACCCACTTATAAAACCTCCAAACTCACTCTTAATAGCTCACCTTAACACTTGGAGCATTAATAATAAAATAACACATCTCCATGCTCTCTTGGAACTCTACTCATTTGATATTATATGTCTAACAGAAATCTGGTTAAAACCAGTAACAAAAGACAATGAAATTTTACCACCTGGTTATAACATCATATGTCTTGACCATGTAACCAAGAAAGGTGGTGGAGTAGCTGTTCTATTCAAATCTGATCTTCAAATAACCATCTTTAACCAAAAACCTTCTCAAGATTCAAATGCTGAAATACTTATTACCAAGTTTCAGCTAAACCCAGTTAAATCTATCTATATTATTTGCATCTATGTTCCTCCACGTAATAATATTACTACCATTGAAAACATACTTTGTTGGTTATCTCTAAACCTTCCCCAAGAAACCATAATCCTAGGCGATTTTAACATAGATTGGAATTCTTGCAATAACAACTGCCCCACTAGCCATATTAATCTCTATGGGTTCACCCAAACTATTACCTCCCCTACTAGAATAAACAAAAAGAACAAGAAAGAAAGCACCTTAGGTTGGATACTTATTAATAATCAACCCCAGACTTATGTAGCCGGAACCCTCCCTGACGACATATGCGACCACTCATTAACCTACATTATCAGGCTCAAAACCAATCCACCCTTTCAACCAATACATATGACAATTAGAATGAAGAAAAACTTCAACTTAGATCTATTCCTTAGTGAACTTAAGGCATGCAATTGGTCCCCCTTAAAATACCTTTCCCTTGATGAAGCTGTTGATTACTTTAATATTAATTTCCTAAACATACTCAACAGTCATCTTCTACCCGCTCTATCAGGATAAGAACTAAATCTGCTCCATGGCTTACTAGGGAAACCAAACAAAAAATCCATCTCAGAAATAAATACTGGAATAATTCACGCTTAACTAAAAACCATACTGACATCCAAAACTACAAACAACTGAGAAATGAAACAAAAAAAGCTATAGTGTTTGATAAAAAAAACTATTATTTACAATTTCAGCAGACCCACCATAATAAACCCCAAAAGTTTTGGTCAAGTATTAATCAGTTATTACATACAAGTTAATCTATCACACCTAACCCACAAGGCACTGACAAAAACAATCCTAAACAAACTGCAAACACCTTTAACACCTTCTTTATCAAAGCAATTCAAGCTCTTGCCTCTCAGCTCTCTCCTCAAGACATGACAACATCTAATTCTGACTCTAACCCACCTCCCCCTTTTCTCTTCCAACCTGTATCCACAGCATTTATTCTCACCCTTATCCAAAAACTGAAACCATGTACTCCTTCTGCTGACCAACTACCCTCAGAATACCTACAGATAGCAGCCAAATCTATTGCTTACCCCATCTCCATCCTCATCAATAGAACCATCACTGAAGGATATATCCCCAAACTCTGGAAAGTCTCTCATATTATTCCCCTTCACAAAGGAGGAGACTCCACTGAACCCTCCAACTATCGACCCATAGCCCTACTTTCTCCTCTATCTAAGATCATGGAAAGATGTATCCATAGGCAATTGCTAGACCACCTTCTCAATAATAACCTGCTTTCCAACACCCAACATGGGTTCCGACCTTCCCATAGCACAACTACTGCCCTCCTTTCCTTTATTGACACTATCAATAACAACCAAAACATTAACATGCTCTCCTCTGCACTTTTCATAGACCTGTCCAAGGCTTTCGACATGGTAAATCACACTATACTCATAAACATTCTCAAATCTCTGTCTCTCGACACACTAGCTATAAAATGGTTCCATTCCTACTTAGATAACAGACATCAAGCTGTACTCTGGAACAACGTTCTTTCTACACAACTACCTGTTAATATTGGAGTTCCTCAAGGCTCCATACTGGGCCCTCTGCTGTTCTCTATATTCATCAATGACCTCCACCAAGTAGTTCCCCAAGCTACATGCATCCAGTATGTGGATGACTCTACACTTATATGCTCTGCCTCATCTGTATCAGAACTTCACTCCCTATCTCAAGATACATTTAACTCTGTAGAACTATGGTTTACAAAACACTGTCTCTTATTAAACCCTAAAAAAAACTAAACTTCTCCTTTTTACACCTACCAGTAATTCTCCACCAATAGACTTCACTGTATCATCCCATGACGGTACACTTATATCCCAAGATTTAACTACCAAACTGCTAGGTATCACCATAGATAATAACCTAAACTTTGATGCCCATATCAATAACATTCTGAAAACTACCATTAAAAAATAGGCTCTCTTTATAGGATTAAATCCTTCCTCACTCCTGCAACTAGAATAACCATTGCCCACACACATCTTATCTCCACCCTTCTTTATGCCTCACCCATATTTACCAATCTGTCAAAAAAATAACCTTAAAAAACTAGAAAACTCCTATAATAGCATAGCCAGATTTGCCACATGTAATCCATATAGAACACATCACTGTATTAATCTAAAGCATCTTGGGTGGCTTGAATTTCACCAGCATCTGAAATTCAATCAACTGGCCATCGTCCACAAAATACTGTATCAAGCTGACAAAACACCCATCCTATCAAATCTTATCCACCCCTATGAGAACCTTAAGTCCCTAAGATCATCACAAAAATCTCTTGTATACATCAACAAATCAAATAATAGAGCTGGAGACTCTCTGTTTTCGATTTCTATTGGAAAAACCTGGAACCTACTTCCCTCTGAACATACCACACTTCCCTCTACTACTCTGTTTAAAAATAAACTTAAGCTCTTCCTGAAAACACACTGGATGTGCCCCTGTTCTAAACCTGACTGACCAACTTATCCATTATTACCTGAATCAATCAACCTTCTCATCTCTAAATCTACTTAATCTTTCTAACTAATATGCCTCTATTCTCTTAAACTATTTCATATTAAATACTACTATGCTTCCTCTCCTTCACAGTCCTAGCTAGTACTGGATTCTTTAAAGTGACTCATATTACTTCTAGATTTATTACCTAACTGTGTCTCCATTTCATTTTCCTTATCTTCCTTTCTTACCTACATCGACACTATTGCTTTCTTCTCTTCTCTTAACTTTATTTTTTTATTTTATTTATTTATTTAACATTTGTTGACCGGGAATGTCCGACTAGGTTCCACAGAGCCTGTTTTCAGCGGAGGCCTGGGGAGAAATGCTCCAGATGCATGTCTTTGGAATGTGGGAGGAAACCGGAGTACCCAGAGGAAACCCACGCGAACACAGGAAGAACATGCAAACTTAACTAGTACTCTTCAGTAACATTTATATGTAACTTCTTATTAACTATACTAAGTCTATTCAAATATGTGTAACCTTCATTATGTACTTTATAAATTTGCAACCTCTTATTACTTCTCTTCTCTGTTCAATAAAATGTATTTGCATTTTAAATATGTACTTTTGTAATGTGAACTTTATTTGAATTGTGTGGAGCTTTTCTGCCCGGGCCTCTACTGAAAATGGACATATATCCAGCTAGACTAGCCCAGTCAAGAAATGTAAAATAAAATAAAATAAATAAAATAAATTTTAATTAATGTTACTTATTTACTCATTAAGTTTAGCTAAATAGTATGTAATTTGCATTATAACTGTGCCCCCTCATTTTCTGGCTTTCATATAATGAAAATATTTCACATATTATAAGTTTTGTGATGCTAATGTTATTTATTGGACAAATTATAAAAGCATTTAGAAGGATGACTTTTCAATGAAGTTCCCAGATCAGCAAAACATATATTTTCCAATGCGTTTATAGTAGCATTTAAAAGTGGTACAAAGCAATTTCCTTTTACACACATTAAAAGCTGGACTATTGCCATTACATAAATCACAAATCGGCCACATCAAATGCTGACTTCTTGCTTACAGTAATTTTCACTAAGGTGGATGAAATAAAAGAAAAAACCTTTTGAAAAAATGGCGGTTTTGTAGCAAATGTTTTTCATTTAAATTGTTTGCAAAATTTGTAGTGCTTGTTTGTGTAATGGCCGTTTTACTCATCTGCATTGCTGCATGTAATTAATTTTTGGTTAGATTAATTTGTGTTTCTGAATGTTGTTCTGTGATCAGTGAAATTGCCACCTATCTCCTTGTCTTCCTCAGCATCTTCTTCCATTTAATTGTTTGATCACTTGTTTGCATCCTTAAGATGAGCCTAAGGGTTCAATACTCAGATTCAGAGGGTATTATTCATTCTTATGATAAGAACAGTTTGAGGCGTCTGTAGATACATAAGCAGTCAACTGAGGTAGATTTCATGTTACTACTGATCTGTTGTTTTCTCCTAAAAATCAACTTCATTTGTAATCATTGTATGAGTACAAGTAATTTGGCTGGAATTCTTTGTATTTTGCATGTCAATGGGCTAAATCAAATCTTGATCATATTTTTTAATCACTTTATTTTTCTATTATGAAATGTTTCTAAAATGCCTTTCTAACCACTGACATACAGTATCTTATGCATTTCATAAATCATAAAATATGTATGAAATACAATAAAAGTATTCAGTTTACCAAAATCTTTTTATGTTTATTCATTGCCAATTCTTTGTGTGGTTGCTGAGAATGTGCATTACATTTATACCCATTTTGTCAAATAATTTTCTTAACTCTAGATTCGAATAACTGTCTGCATTATCCCATTAGGGAACTTTTTAAAACTCAAACCTTTCAAGACTTTTTAAGTAGTAATGTTTGCCTAAAATATAAATCATCCCAATTGATTATTTAAGTTTGAACTTTTTCTGTTCAAGCTCTTTGTGTTTCAGTTTTACATTTCGCAGCACAGAATGCAGAATACCAGACTCAGCATCTATAGAACTGGAACTTTGGAACAGATTTGTAGCTTTAGCTAACAAGTCACTGAATTCACATTTCTTCTTTAGAATATCTTTTGTTACAACAGGACCTATATCCATAGGTGACTTCGCTTACTCTAGTGCCAGCATTAGTACAGGAATGCTGATGGTAATGCAATTGAACAAATTCACAAAAGGTACCATTTATGATACAAAGGTATAATTAAGTTCCCTTATATAGAATTCAGTTTCTATTGTTACCAATTGTTATGCAGATCCTCTGAATATTAAACAGCTATTCACAAATGGCAAGAAATGAAGAAACAGTTACCAATTTATGATACAGTGGTAAATAAATGAATGAAGGAATGAATAAAGAAATACAATCTGAAACCCACCAAAGGCAGAATATATAGTATAAGCATACTAAGCAATGTATTTGCTACAAATATTTCATCCTTTGTAATAGACACTACCAGATTAGGCTCTTAGGGTGGTGATCTGGATACAGTTTTACATTATATAAAATGAAATGGAATATCACCCTTTGTGCTACCCAGCAGCCCAGGCTTAATGAAATGGGATTGTAATAAATGTAGACAAGATACTTCGATTTTTTTAACTTATATGCAAATTAAGTTTGCCAAGTTCCGATTCTGAATTATGTACTGATTGCTTCATGTGGTAATTACTGTGCCTTTTAATTTGTTTAAATATATGTGATTTTTTTATAGTTTTGAAGAAGTCTCAGTGGATTTACTATGTGTTGTGAAATGCACAATCTGTGTTGAATAAATGTGCATTTTTCCATATTTGGGGAAGATGAGAGATAGTGTCTAGTGCTGAGTCACCTATCCTAAGATGAAGGAAACAGCCTAATGCACTAGAGAATAACGTTACAGGCAGCACGAATAATCACAGATATACATGCATCTGTAAGCAGCACATTTGCAGTGTAGCCAGGATATGCATACATGCAGAACCAAGCATGAGGCAAAGATCACTGTTGAAGAGTACTATAGTGAGGCTACCACAGGGTATGACAAAGGTTCATGTTAATTCAAAATCCTGCTAGATACCTACATCATGGGCTCCTGTCAATGTGTCTTACTCAAACAGATGCAAATGGAATGGTCAAGTCATAGGTAAGCTGATATTCCAAGGATAATGAGGAGAAAAAAATAAAAAAAGACCAACGGGTAAGGGTGCTCATAACAACTGTATTTAGCATTAAGACACATGTGTACAATGAAAATTAAAGAATTTAGATACAATAAATACTGTGTGATTTTAACAGCAAAAAGGATATTAAAATGATAATATAAATAACGCAGTGATGTCAAAGTAGATGTTAAAATCTAGTACACAGAGAAGAGATATAGCTGAGCTATTGCACAGTTAGGTTTCAGATATTTAACTGAGAAGACATAAGACATAAGAAGCAATTATGTTAATGTAATCAACAGCATTGATGAGTTAAAAAACATAGCTATGTTTACTACTGATATCAAGTAGAATAAGAGTGACAGGACAGTGACAGATGCGGATGTGGGTAATAGGAGAGGAGCAGAGAGAAAAATAATAAGCAAGGATAATACACAAGATAAGTAGTGTGGAAACTGTAGGTAAGTTTGCATGTAACTGATGTTATTACAAAAGTAACTGAGGGAGGTGATGGAGAGAAGAAATGGAGGAAATTGTGATAGCTAACTCTGCAAGCAAGGTAGATTGAAGGAATTTTAGGTGATAGGAGCTGAGATGAAAAGTCATAAAGAAATTGAGTGCAAACTGGCATTAGCCATGCCATTAAACCTCAGAAAATGCAATGATTTGTTACAAAATGAATTGGGGATAGTATTAGCATACCTTATTTTGACAAAGTGTACCTGTTGTCCCTTAATCTCTAATATGTAGCACATAGACTGTATAGACTTACCTTTAAGAAGCTCTAACAAACATTTTATATTCATCATAATGATCACTGCTGCAGTAGCCACAGACATTTTGATTATATGCTGCTAAGAATACAAACACTGGTCAGCTTCCAAATCTATGGGATACCTTCCATATGCTCAAATCATGAGTTAGCTCAAGATAGGCTGACTGAAAATCCAGGTTTGGGCATAAAGTCCTTCAATGTTTTCCTGACACTGAAGAGTACAACTCTTGTGGACTTTCAAGGATTAAGAGTCAGCAAATGTTTTCTATAGGTGGGAAGATAATTTCTCATTGAGAAACGTACTGCATCTATTTTTATGTCAGAAGCTGAACCTTTTATAAAAACTATTAATTTTAAGCTGGAAAAAAGTGTTTTTAATGACTGACCTCTGATTGTTAAAAACTTTTAAACATGCCGTGAACATTACTTTTTACTTTTGTAGAAAAAAGTTGTTAAAACTAATATAAAACTACTTTTTCTGTAGTAAAAGTTGTGTCATTTTACTTTTGGGGGCTAATGTAAATGTTTAAAGTGCTTTTTACTTAGTTTTGTTTGGTGGGGGTATTTTTTCACTATGTATCTGTTTTACCAACTACTGCGGTCAGGCTTTCCTGGGAATAAGGCATCATTTCAGCTTATCCATGGAACATCCTGATAGTTGCTCATTTTTCTCTTCATCCAGCCACAAAATAAGTAATTCTTGTACTGGAACTATGATTAACATGGCGAACAACAACAGTCCGTTACTTTTGGATCAAGTACCAAGTTCAAACAGTGACGGTAATCTTACTGCACTTATTTTAGCCCTTTCACAGCATGTAGACAATTTGGCGGCTAGATTTGAATATAGCATAGCTTCTGTTACAGCCCATTCAATGGGTAGCAACAACACAAACATGGATATTACACCAGCCCAACGTACGCACGGAATTCCCGCAGGAAGGGAAAGTTTTCACAACGCTAACCAGGCGAGTAATGGAACTAACCCTAATTCGAACCCTCTGTTTGGTTACAACTGCTCAGGAAGTAGAACTCTTACCACGACAGAAGGGGAAGGCGTCGGAGAGCTTATAGAAACTCCCAGCTTTGAAAACTGGCTAGCTGATACCAGCAAACTAAAACTCAAACATCAGAACAGTACGGGACTTTTGGCAGATGACGCCAATGAAACACAGGTTAGTTCAACAAGTTTAACTAACAAATTAAAACTTTTGGACAATAAACTTGTGAAAATAAAGAAGTTACAACTCGAGATAAACTACTTAAATGAGTACATAAAAGAGAATTTAGTGCCGAAGGGGTTGCGTTATCACGTTTACTCTACAGGACTGATAGTAAATTCTCTTTTTCACAAAGAACTTTTGACTTTTTTTGATACGCAAGGTATTGCCTTATTAAAGTTAATGGTTAAACATTATGGGCTTCAAGTCATTGATTTATCCAATGAAGTTAAACAACTGAATACAGAAATACTTGTAAATCCTGACTTTCCTCGTTATAAGTACGAGTATGACAGGACATTTACCACAATTGACCAACTACTGGAAAGGCTGAAATCAAATAAAACTAAAAAAATGACTAGGGATCGCTTGGCGTATGCGAATGGCACAGCCTATCCGAATCCACCTCCATCCCAAAGTAGTTCAATTAATCATGTTGCCTCTACAATGGAAAATAAGACTTGGGTAGAAATTGATGGCGAAGAAGGCACTACTACTAATGGAAAGACTTTTCCTAACCAAAATCAAAGAAACTACCAAGAACCCAGTAGAAATACATGGGCAAATCGTCTCAGAAGGAATAGAGAGAGGCCTGATGATAATTATAATAGCTCTTTGGATAATTTTGATTATACATACCAATGAGCTATTCCTAAGACAATCTCTAATAACTTCGATCAAGGCTTTCAAAAAAACAACAAGCGCCTCCTGAACAAACCAAGGAGGTAGCAAACAGGTCTGAAACACCAGAAATTATCACCAATAGAGGTGGAGACTTTACCATCTACAACTTTTCAAGTCTAGAATTAGACTCTTGCTTTGTCGAACTACTATCTAAAGGCTATAACTTTATACCTAATCAACATATGGACTTGGTAGAGAGTATTAAAGACTTGAAATTATTTGTTAGGAAACTCAATTTAAAACTATTATTAGGCAATTCCGAACATACTAGATCCGCTTTTTATATCCCTAGTGATTACAACCCCCCATTACATCCAGCCCTCCAATTATTTGAAGCTATTATGGAACTAGACCTAAGAAACTTGGCAAATAAGGATAACAACTTATTTTCGAATAATAATAGCAGATCATCTAATATTACTCCAGATGAAAAAGCTTTTCTTAAATTGTTTAAGACATTAAATGTGAGGGCGATTAAACCCGACAAGGGAGGGGGGCTCACTTTATTTGATTATTGTGATTATACTAGGAGGGTCTCTACTATTTTAGACAAAGAGGCATATCAAAAAGTAAGCATCAATGAAGTTAATACAGCGTACAAACAAATTAAAGGATATTTTAGTGACCTTTTTATTGAAGGATATATCGACATAGATATGTACAACTACATAAAAACTGAATGGCCAAAAATACCTGCCTTCTTTGCTACACCCAAAATCCACAAAAACTTGTCAAATCCCCCTTTTAGACCACTTATTGATGGAAGGAATTCCATCACATATGCAAGTGCAAAATTAGTTGATAACGTTTTAAAAAAATACCTGGTGAAAGAAACTCAAATCTGCAAGGACTCGTGGGCCTTCTTAAGTAAAGTGAATGATTTAGAATATAATGAAGAATATCATTTCCTTACGATAGATGTGGTAGATTTATATACTTCAATCCCACACGACGTAGGATTAGAATGGGTAAACATTTACTTGGTCAAGAAAGGAGCCCCTAGTAATGAGGTTTATCTAGTAATATCTTTACTAGACATAATTTTAACCAACAACTACTTCTTGTTCAATAATGAGTTATACTTGCAGAAATGTGGAGTGGCTATGGGGTCCCCAGTAGGTGCTAGCTTTGCAAACACAGTTATGGCATACTGGGAGGGCAACTTTCTTTTGAATATGGAACAATTCACATCAAACATAGTATATTACATACGGTTCCTGGATGACATTTTTATTTGTCTCCAGGGAGACAGGGACAAGGGGATTGATCTGGTAAAATACTTGAATAGTACCACCAGCTTTCTCAAATTTACGTTCGATTTCCAGGAGAACAACATCAATTACTTGGATATCACTCTCGTTAAAGACATGGAAAATAGACAATTTTATGCTAAGATACACAGGAAAGAGACATACTGTAACTCTTTCTTGCATTATACGAGCCTACATCCTTACACACAGAAAAAAGCGATTGTAAAGGGTCAGGCAATTAGAGCGGCTCGTATGGTCACATGAGATGATGACTTCACTCACGAATGTAAATTACTTGAAGAAATGTTTACCCATAGAGGGTACCCTAAGACATTCCTAATAAATATTCTAGAGGAAGTAAGTATAAAGAGGGAGAAAGGAGTTATTTTACCCCTGTTGAGTATAAAGAGCCCAAGCAGTAGTATAGAAGAAACTACAACTACACAGATATGTAGAGAGAAGATTACTAGTATGGGCCCTAGTTTGGAGGAGAACAATGAGAGTAACTTTAATAAAGAGGACACATCTAACAATATTAAAGACCCAGGTACTAGATATGTTATGACTTTCAGTGTAGAAAGCAATATTATAAGGAATATTCTGTACAAAAATTGGACTACACTTCTATATGATAGAAAATGTTCCATAATTTTTGGTACAGTCCCTGAGGTGACTTTTAGGAGAGGCAAAAACCTAAAGGCCCTATTAGAAAGTAAACCTGCCATAGAGAAAGGAAAGGAAAAGGGGTCTTTTGGCTGTGGAAGTTGCAATTATTGTAAATATATCAAGACAGGTAATAAGCATATAATAAACAATAGGACATATGTACTTAATCACAAACTAAATTGTAATTCCAAACTAGTGGTGTATGGAGCATTGTGTTCTAACTGCACAAGTTTCTATATAGGGAAGACAGAAAGGAGATTTCGAGATAGAATATATGAACACATCAATGCTATCTCTAAAATGAAACCTGAAAATGCCTTGGTTAAACATATTTCATCCTTCCCTAATCACACCTTTAAATTTGTAGGTGTTGACCAGGTACAACTTGACAGCAGAAGAGGGCCCTTTAACCTACTCCTGGAAGAACGTGAATTATCCTGGCAATTCAGAACTAATGCTTTTATAGAACCAGGATTAAAAGAACAATGCAATATTTCATGTCTCTTGAAGCTTAGAAGTTTAAATAGATGAAAGTGGATTTCTGTGCCTCTCTGAAACAACTTCTAAGGAAATATTTTATGACAGCATAATTACAGTCACTGATTTTAGACTTAATTCTTATTCTTATAAATTAGAGCAAATAATTTTATAGATTATAGTCATATATTAGTTATAAAGGAATTGTATATATATTTTTAAATTACTTTTATAAAATGAGCTGTGAACTAGGGCTATAGCAAGCATTCAAGTACCTCTTTAATGTAGTAATTACTTAATTAACATAGCAGGTGAGCTAATCAATTGGAAGGGGTTGAATGAGTATAAAATGCTAATATTTGTGATGTATATTTATCTGAAGAAGTCACTCTACTTTGAATGACGAAAAGCGCTTAATAAAACTGGCTGAGAGGAGTTTTCGTTGCCTGGAGCTTTATTTGGATTTTATAAAGTCCTTCAATGTTTTCCTGACACTGAAGAGTACAACTCTTGTGGACTTTTAAGGATTAACAGTCAGCAAATGTTTTCTATAGGTGGGAAGATAATTTCTCATTGAGAAACGTACTGCATCTATTTTTATGTCAGAAACTGAACCTTTTATAAAAACTATTAATTTTAAGCTGGAAAAAAGTGTTTTTAATGACTGACCTCTGATTGTTAAAAACTTTTAAACATGCTGTGAACATTACTTTTTACTTTTGTAGAAAAAAGTTGTTAAAACTAATATAAAACTACTTTTTCTATAGTAAAGGTTGTGTCATTTTACTTTTGGGGGCTAATGTAAATGTTTAAAGTGCTTTTTACTTAGTTTTGTTTGGTGGGGGTATTTTTTCACTATGTACCTGTTTTACCAACTACTGCGGTCAGGCTTTCCTGGGAATAAGGCATCATTTCAGCTTATCCATGGGACATCCTGATAGTTGCTCATTTTTCCCTTCATCCAGCCACAAAATAAGTAATTCTTGTACTGGAACTATGATTAACATGGAGAACAACAACAGTCCGTTACTTTTGGATCAAGTACCAAGTTCAAACAGTGACGGTAATCTTACTGCACTTATTTTAGCCCTTTCACAGCGTGTAGACAATTTGGCTGCTAGATTTGAATATAGCATAGCTTCTGTTACAGCCCATTCAATGGGTAGCAACAACACGGACATGGATATTACACCAGCCCAACGTACGCACGGAATTCCCGCAGGAAGGGGAAAGTTTTCACAACGCTAACCAGGCGAGTAATGGAACTAACCCTAATTCGAACACTCTGTTTGGTTACAACTGTTCAGGAAGTAGAACTCTTACCACGACAGAAGGGGAAGGCGTCGGAGAGCTTATAGAAACTCCCGGCTTTGAAAACTGGCTAGCTGATACCAGCAAACTAAAACTCAAACATCAGAAAAGTACGGGACTTTCGGCAGATGACGCCAATGAAACAGAGGTTAGTTCAACAAGTTTAACTAACAAATTAAAACTTTTGGACAATAAACTTGTGAAAATAAAGAAGTTACAACTCGAGATAAACTACTTAAATGAGTGCATAAAAGAGAATTTAGTGCCGAAGGGGTTGCGTTATCACGTTTACTCTACAGGACTGATAGTAAATTCTCTTTTTCACAAAGAACTTTTGACTTTTTTTGATACGCAAGGTATTGCCTTATTAAAGTTAATGGTTAAACATTATGGGCTTCAAGTCATTGATTTATCCAATGAAGTTAAACAACTGAATACAGAAATACTTGTAAATCCTGACTTTCCTCGTTATAAGTACGAGTATGACAGGACATTTACCACAATTGACCAACTACTGGAAAGGCTGAACTCAAATAAAACTAAAAAAATGACTAGGGATCGCTTGGCGTATGTGAATGGCACAGCCTATCCGAATCCACCTCCATCCCAAAGTAGTTCAATTAATCATGTTGCCTCTACAATGGAAAATGAGACTTGGGTAGAAATTGATGGCGAAGAAGGCACTACTACTAATGGAAAGACTTTTCCTAAACAAAATCAAAGAAACTACCAAGAACCCAATAGAAATACATGGGCAAATCGTCTCAGAAGGAATAGAGAGAGGCCTGATGATAATTATAATAGCTCTTTGGATAATTTTGATTATACATACCAAGGAGCTATTCCTAAGACAATCTCTAATAACTTCGATCAAGGCTTTCAAAAAAACAACAAGCGCCCCCTGAACAAACCAAGGAGGTAGCAAACAGGTCTGAAACACCAGAAATTATCACCAATAGAGGTGGAGACTTTACCATCTACAACTTTTCAAGTCTAGAAATAGACTCTTGCTTTGTCGAACTACTATCTAAAGGCTATAACTTTATACCTAATCAACATATGGACTTGGTAGAGAGTATTAAAGACTTGAAATTATTTGTTAGGAAACTCAATTTAAAACTATTATTAGGCAATTCCGAACATACTAGATCCGCTTTTTATATCCCTAGTGATTACAACCCCCCATTACATCCAGCCCTCCAATTATTTGAAGCTATTATGGAACTAGACCTAAGAAACTTGGCAAATAAGGATAACAACTTATTTTCGAATAATAATAGCAGATCATCTAATATTACTCCAGATGAAAAAGCTTTTCTTAAATTAAGACATTAAATGTGAGGGCGATTAAACCCGACAAGGGAGGGGGGCTCACTTTATTTGATTATTGTGATTATACTAGGAGGGTCTCTACTATTTTAGACAAAGAAACATATCAAAAAGTAAGCATCAATGAAGTTAATACAGCGTACAAACAAATTAAAGGATATTTTAGTGACCTTTTTATTGAAGGATATATCGACATAGATATGTACAACTACATAAAAACTGAATGGCCAAAAATACCTGCCTTCTTTGCTACACCCAAAATCCAAAAAAACTTGTCAAATCCCCCTTTTAGACCACTTATTGATGGAAGGAATTCCATCACATATGCAAGTGCAAAATTAGTTGATAACATTTTAAAAAAATACCTGGTGAAAGAAACTCAAATCTGCAAGGACTCGTGGGCCTTCTTAAGTAAAGTGAATGATTTAGAATATAATGAAGAATATAATTTCCTTACGATAGATGTGGTAGATTTATATACTTCAATCCCACACGACGTAGGATTAGAATGGGTAAACATTTACTTGGTCAAGAAAGGAGCCCCTAGTAATGAGGTTTATCTAGTAACATCTTTACTAGACATAATTTTAACCAACAACTACTTCTTGTTCAATAATGAGTTATACTTGCAGAAATGTGGAGTGGCTATGGGGTCCCCAGTAGGTGCTAGCTTTGCAAACACAGTTATGGCATACTGGGAGGGCAACTTTCTTTTGAATATGGAACAATTCACATCAAACATAGTATATTACATACGGTTCCTGGATGACATTTTTATTTGTCTCCAGGGAGACAGGGACAAGGGGATTGATCTGGTAAAATACTTGAATAGTACCACCAGCTTTCTCAAATTTACGTTCGATTTCCAGGAGAACAACATCAATTACTTGGATATCACTCTCGTTAAAGACATGGAAATAGACAATTTTATGCTAAGATACACAGGAAAGAGACATACTGTAACTCTTTCTTGCATTATATGAGCCTACATCCTTACACACAGAAAAAAGCGATTGTAAAGGGTCAGGCAATTAGAGCGGCTCGTATGGTCATACGAGATGATGACTTCACTCACGAATGTAAATTACTTGAAGAAATGTTTACCCATAGAGGGTACCCTAAGACATTCCTAATAAATATTCTAGAGGAAGTAAGTATAAAGAGGGAGAAAGGAGTTATTTTACCCCTGTTGAGTATAAAGAGCCCAAGCAGTAGTATAGAAGAAACTACAACTACACAGATATGTAGAGAGAAGATTACTAGTATGGGCCCTAGTTTGGAGGAGAACAATGAGAGTAACTTTAATAAAGAGGACACATCTAACAATATTAAAGACCCAGGTACTAGATATGTTATGACTTTCAGTGTAGAAAGCAATATTATAAGGAATATTCTGTACAAAAATTGGACTACACTTCTATATGATAGAAAATGTTCCATAATTTTGGTACAGTCCCTGAGGTGACTTTTAGGAGAGGCAAAAACCTAAAGGCCCTATTAGAAAGCAAACCTGCCATAGAGAAAGGAAAGGAAAAGGGGTCTTTTGGCTGTGGAAGTTGCAATTATTGTAAATATATCAAGACAGGTAATAAGCATATAATAAACAATAGGACATATGTACTTAATCACAAACTAAATTGTAATTCCAAACTAGTGGTGTATGGAGCATTGTGTTCTAACTGCACAAGTTTCTATATAGGGAAGACAGAAAGGAGATTTCGAGATAGAATATATGAACACATCAATGCTATCTCTAAAATGAAACCTGAAAATGCCTTGGTTAAACATATTTCATCCTTCCCTAATCACACCTTTAAATTTGTAGGTCTTGACCAGGTACAACTTGACAGCAGAAGAGGGCCCTTTAACCTACTCCTGGAAGAACGTGAATTATCCTGGCAATTCAGAACTAATGCTTTTATAGAACCAGGATTAAATGAAAAATGCAATATTTCATGTCTCTTGAAGCTTAGAAGTTTAAATAGATGAAAGTGGATTTCTCTGCCTCTCTGAAACAACTTCTAAGGAAATATTTTATGACAGCATAATTACAGTCACTGATTTTAGACTTAATTCTTATTCTTATAAATTAGAGCAAATAATTTTATAGATTATAGTCATATATTAGTTATAAAGGAATTTTATATATATTTTTAAATTACTTTTATAAAATGAGCTGTGAACTAGGGCTATAGCAAGCATTCAAGTACCTCTTTAATGTAGTAATTACTTAATTAACATAGCAGGTGAGCTAATCAATTGGAAGGGGTTGAATGAGTATAAAATGCTAATATTTGTGATGTATATTTATCTGAAGAAGTCACTCTACTTTGAATGACGAAAAGCGTTTAATAAAACTGGCTGAGAGGAGTTTTCGTTGCCTGGAGCTTTATTTGGATTTTATAAAGTCCTTCAATGTTTTCCTGACACTGAAGAGTACAACTCTTGTGGACTTTCAAGGATTAACAGTCAGCAAATGTTTTCTATAGGTGGGAAGATAATTTCTCATTGAGAAACGTACTGCATCTATTTTTATGTCAGAAATTGAACCTTTTATAAAAACTATTAATTTTAAGCTGGAAAAAAGTGTTTTTAATGACTGACCTCTGATTGTTAAAAACTTTTAAACATGCTGTGAACATTACTTTTTACTTTTGTAGAAAAAAGTTGTTAAAACTAATATAAAACTACTTTTTCTGTAGTAAAAGTTGTGTCATTTTACTTTTGGGGGCTAATGTAAATGTTTAAAGTGCTTTTTACTTAGTTTTGTTTGGTGGGGGTATTTTTTCACTATGTACCTGTTTTACCAACTACTGCGGTCAGGCTTTCCTGGGAATAAGGCATCATTTCAGCTTATCCATGGGACATCCTGATAGTTGCTCATTTTTCCCTTCATCCAGCCACAAAATAAGTAATTCTTGTACTGGAACTATGATTAACATGGAGAACAACAACAGTCCGTTACTTTTGGATCAAGTACCAATTTCAAACAGTGACGGTAATCTTAATGCACTTATTTTAGCCCTTTCACAGCGTGTAGACAATTTGGCGGCTAGATTTGAATATAGCATAGCTTCTGTTACAGCCCATTCAACGGGTAGCAACAACACGGACATGGATATTACACCAGCCCAACGTACGCATGGAATTCCCACAGGAAGGGAAAGTTTTCACAACGCTAACCAGGCGAGTAATGGAACTAACCGTAATTTGAACCCTCTGTTTGGTTACAACTGTTCAGGAAGTAGAACTCTTACCACGACAGAAGGAGAAGCCATCGGAGAGCTTATAGAAACTCCCGGCTTTGAAAACTGGCTAGCTGATACCAGCAAACTAAAACTCAAACATCAGAACAGTACGGGACTTTCGGCAGATGACGCCAATGAAACAGAGGTTAGTTCAACAAGTTTAACTAACAAATTAAAACTTTTGGACAATAAACTTGTGAAAATAAAGAAGTTACAACTCGAGATAAACTACTTAAATGAGTGCATAAAAGAGAATTTAGTGCCGAAGGGGTTGCGTTATCACATTTACTCTACAGGACTGATAGTAAATTCTCTTTTTCACAAAGAACTTTTGACTTTTTTTGATACGCAAGGTATTGCCTTATTAAAGTTAATGGTTAAACATTATGGGCTTCAAGTCATTGATTTATCCAATGAAGTTAAACAACTGAATACAGAAATACTTGTAAATCCTGACTTTCCTCGTTATAAGTACGAGTATGACAGGACATTTACCACAATTGACCAACTACTGGAAAGGCTGAAATCAAATAAAACTAAAAAAATGACTAGGGATCGCATGGCGTATGCGAATGGCACAGCCTATCCGAATCCACCTCCATCCCAAAGTAGTTCAATTAATCATGTTGCCTCTACAATGGAAAATGAGACTTGGGTAGAAATTGATGGCGAAGAAGGCACTACTACTAATGGAAAGACTTTTCCTAACCAAAATCAAAGAAACTACCAAGAACCCAATAGAAATACATGGGCAAATCGTCTCAGAAGGAATAGAGAGAGGCCTGATGATAATTATAATAGCTCTTTGGATAATTTTGATTATACATACCAAGGAGCTATTCCTAAGACAATCTCTAATAACTTCGATCAAGGCTTTCAAAAAAACAACAAGCGCCCCCTGAACAAACCAAGGAGGTAGCAAACAGGTCTGAAACACCAGAAATTATCACCAATAGAGGTGGAGACTTTACCATCTACAACTTTTCAAGTCTAGAAATAGACTCTTGCTTTGTCGAACTACTATCTAAAGGCTATAACTTTATACCTAATCAACATATGGACTTGGTAGAGAGTATTAAAGACTTGAAATTATTTGTTAGGAAACTCAATTTAAAACTATTATTAGGCAATTCCGAACATACTAGATCTGCTTTTTATATCCCTAGTGATTACAACCCCCCATTACATCCAGCCCTCCAATTATTTGAAGCTATTATGGAACTAGACCTAAGAAACTTGGCAAATAAGGATAACAACTTATTTTCGAATAATAATAGCAGATCATCTAATATTACTCCAGATGAAAAAGCTTTTCTTAAATTAAGACATTAAATGTGAGGGCGATTAAACCCGACAAGGGAGGGGGGCTCACTTTATTTGATTATTGTGATTATACTAGGAGGGTCTCTACTATTTTAGACAAAGAAGCATATCAAAAAGTAAGCATCAATGAAGTTAATACAGCATACAAACAAATTAAAGGATATTTTAGTGACCTTTTTATTGAAGGATATATCGACATAGATATGTACAACTACATAAAAACTGAATGGCCAAAAATACCTGCCTTCTTTGCTACACCCAAAATCCACAAAAACTTGTCAAATCCCCCTTTTAGACCACTTATTGATGGAAGGAATTCCATCACATATGCAAGTGCAAAATTAGTTGATAACGTTTTAAAAAAATACCTGGTGAAAGAAACTCAAATCTGCAAGGACTCGTGGGCCTTCTTAAGTAAAGTGAATGATTTAGAATATAATGAAGAATATAATTTCCTTACGATAGATGTGGTAGATTTATATACTTCAATCCCACACGACGTAGGATTAGAATGGGTAAACATTTACTTGGTCAAGAAAGGAGCCCCTAGTAATGAGGTTTATCTAGTAACATCTTTACTAGACATAATTTTAACCAACAACTACTTCTTGTTCAGTAATGAGTTATACTTGCAGAAATGTGGAGTGGCTATGGGGTCCCCAGTAGGTGCTAGCTTTGCAAACACAGTTATGGCATACTGGGAGGGCAACTTTCTTTTGAATATGGAACAATTCACATCAAACATAGTATATTACACACGGTTCCTGGATGACATTTTTATTTGTCTCCAGGGAGACAGGGACAAGGGGATTGATCTGGTAAAATACTTGAATAGTACCACCAGCTTTCTCAAATTTACGTTCGATTTCCAGGAGAACAACATCAATTACTTGGATATCACTCTCGTTAAAGACATGGAAAATAGACAATTTTATGCTAAGATACACAGGAAAGAGACATACTGTAACTCTTTCTTGCATTATACGAGCCTACATCCTTACACACAGAAAAAAGCGATTGTAAAGGGTCAGGCAATTAGAGCGGCTCGTATGGTCACACGAGATGATGACTTCACTCACGAATGTAAATTACTTGAAGAAATGTTTACCCATAGAGGGTACCCTAAGACATTCCTAATAAATATTCTAGAGGAAGTAAGTATAAAGAGGGAGAAAGGAGTTATTTTACCCCTGTTGAGTATAAAGAGCCCAAGCAGTAGTATAGAAGAAACTACAACTACACAGATATGTAGAGAGAAGATTACTAGTATGGGCCCTAGTTTGGAGGAGAACAATGAGAGTAACTTTAATAAAGAGGACACATCTAACAATATTAAAGACCCAGGTACTAGATATGTTATGACTTTCAGTGTAGAAAGCAATATTATAAGGAATATTCTGTACAAAAATTGGACTACACTTCTATATGATAGAAAATGTTCCATAATTTTTGGTACAGTCCCTGAGGTGACTTTTAGGAGAGGCAAAAACCTAAAGGCCCTATTAGAAAGCAAACCTGCCATAGAGAAAGGAAAGGAAAGGGGTCTTTTGGCTGTGGAAGTTGCAATTATTGTAAATATATCAAGACAGGTAATAAGCATATAATAAACAATAGGACATATGTACTTAATCACAAACTAAATTGTAATTCCAAACTAGTGGTGTATGGAGCATTGTGTTCTAACTGCACAAGTTTCTATATAGGGAAGACAGAAAGGAGATTTCGAGATAGAATATATGAACACATCAATGCTATCTCTAAAATGAAACCTGAAAATGCCTTGGTTAAACATATTTCATCCTTCCCTAATCACACCTTTAAATTTGTAGGTCTTGACCAGGTACAACTTGACAGCAGAAGAGGGCCCTTTAACCTACTCCTGGAAGAACGTGAATTATCCTGGCAATTCAGAACTAATGCTTTTATAGAACCAGGATTAAATGAACAATGCAATATTTCATGTCTCTTGAAGCTTAGAAGTTTAAATAGATGAAAGTGGATTTCTGTGCCTCTCTGAAACAACTTCTATGGAAATATTTTATGACAGCATAATTACAGTCACTGATTTTAGACTTAATTCTTATTCTTATAAATTAGAGCAAATAATTTTATAGATTATAGTCATATATTAGTTATAAAGGAATTGTATATATATTTTTAAATTACTTTTATAAAATGAGCTGTGAACTAGGGCTATAGCAAGCATTCAAGTACCTCTTTAATGTAGTAATTACTTAATTAACATAGCAGGTGAGCTAATCAATTGGAAGGGGTTGAATGAGTATAAAATGCTAATATTTGTGATGTATATTTATCTGAAGAAGTCACTCTACTTTGAATGACGAAAAGCGCTTAATAAAACTGGCTGAGAGGAGTTTTCGTTGCCTGGAGCTTTATTTGGATTTTATAAAGTCCTTCAATGTTTTCCTGACACTGAAGAGTACAACTCTTGTGGACTTTCAAGGATTAACAGTCAGCAAATGTTTTCTATAGGTGGGAAGATAATTTCTCATTGAGAAACATACTGCATCTATTTTTATGTCAGAAACTGAACCTTTTATAAAAACTATTAATTTTAAGCTGGAAAAAAGTGTTTTTAATGACTGACCTCTGATTGTTAAAAACTTTTAAACATGCTGTGAACATTACTTTTTACTTTTGTAGAAAAAAGTTGTTAAAGTTAATATAAAACTACTTTTTATGTAGTAAAAGTTGTGTCATTTTACTTTTGGGGGCTAATGTAAATGTTTAAAGTGCTTTTTACTTAGTTTTGTTTGGGGGGGTATTTTTTCACTATGTACCTGTTTTACCAACTACTGTGGTCAGGCTTTCCTGGGAATAAGGCATCATTTCAGCTTATCCATGGGGCATCCTGATAGTTGCTCATTTTTCCCTTCATCCAGCCACAAAATAAGAAAATTACTAAAATAAGCCTTTGCCAACAGAACAAGCTTTTAAGTTCCTCACCACAGATAGATGACTCTGCTGTTGCCATTTCTGGTTGCTCAGACCATTCATCTTTTTCCTTGCCTCCCTCTGGTGTAGTTCTTATAGCCACCATGGACTCCTCTGCAGCTATAGCCACCATGGACTCCTGTGCAGCTGTGGGAAATGCCCTTGGTGGGCATGGGAGAGGCACAGATGAGTGCAGATACTGGAGAACAGTTTATTCCACATATGTAATAATTCACGTAAAACATTGAAATAGGATAAATACAATCCCCAAAAGTTTAAAATGATAAGAGCTTTCAACTGATATACCAAACTTCTTCAGATAAAGCAAATTATCATGGGGCAAGTAGATTGTTTTAGAACAGTGTGAACTTTGGTGATGAATTGTTTTCATTGCTACAGTTCCTCCTGATCCGAATGATATAATTAGTATTATGAGCCTTCCCAAGATGAAGGCATATGAAAAATTTTACTTCTAAGTGTTATCCCTATTTATGTGGGATTTATATTGTTTGATTTCATATTACTTATATCAATGCATGAGAAATTTGCCAAATTTATACTTGAAAATATTTACGTATTTATCCTTCCAAGCCACAATATGGTTAGAAATGACTAAAGAAAGCTGCAGCATACATTTGCTAGGATACAAAGTATCTTTTAAGTTTTCAAACTCAGGTCACATGACTGTATAGTATAAAAGACTGTCACATGATAATTTACTTTATCTGAAGAAGTTTGGTAATACCAGACAAAAGTGTTTATCATTTTAAACTGTTGAAAATTGTATTTATCCTATTTTATTGTTTTACGTGAGTTATTACATGTATGGAATAAATTGTTCTCCAGTATCTGCACTTGTCTGTGCCTTTAATTATATTTTTTTGGTTTGGATCTACCTGTTTGCTGGGCATGAGAGAGCCATTCTTGTTAGTCTTGGAAGAAGGAGCAGGGAAGAATACTGTCTAGCCAGAATGCAATGCCTATTCAGAAGGAGTTTTTTTCTTGGCAAAAGTGGCTCTATTTCTTTAGAAATCTCTGTCAAAAAGAAGCAAAATGAAGTAAAAATTCAGACTTATTTCTTCTCCTATCTCATTCACGTTGGAAAGGAATGATTTATCGTGCTTAGCTTCAGGATCTTGACCCTTTCAGTGTAGGTGTTTCTAGTAAAAGAAGAAGAGATTCTTAATTTTCTGAAGAGGGTGAAGTTTCTGAACCACAAAATGATTGTGAAGAGGCAGATCCTAGTTTGCCCCTCCAGATTTCAGATTCATATTTTGAAGAGAGTATGGTCTCTGGCAGTCCCTTTGATGGGCTCTCTTTCTCTGAAACCCTATCCAAAGTGAATCAGTTGTTTCAAGGGTATATAGGTTCATAGGTTTGTACTAAGCTAATTTCCATTGCAAGCCATTTTAAGCCTAGCCAATTATCCTTTGTGAGACTCAAACCCTGCACCTTGTGTTTGTAAGGCAAACACCTTAATTATTAGGTCACCCTCCCAACCCATAATGACATTCCACTGTTTATGAAGCAGTATTATGATATATTATGATTTATTACAACTGAATTTTCCAGAACCTACCCCTATTCCTCATGTTCTTTCAGCAATGGGGGGGGGGGTTGCAGTCTGTAACTTGCCTGACAGCCAGCTTGCTGACCTCAAAAACAGAGTGTACCATCATTATCTTCATCATCATCATCATCACCACCGATCCCTTTTCTCCCATTTTCTCCATGTACCCGGGGTATATTTTCAACTAACATCATCTCTAGAGATTCAGTGCCATTCTTCCACCTTCTTTGACAATCATACCTGAATGGTAACATATAGTTTCAGAAGACAGATTGTATAAAATACCTAATCTTACAAGTGTTCACACACTCATCCCAGATCAGACCCAGTAGTTATTGCTTCAGTGAACCCAGCTGCTAATAAATATCTGGTGAATATAAATCCCTCTTATTTTGATAAGGATGGAAAAGCTTTTGATAGATTTGGAAAAAATTTATTCTACAAAACTTCTTTGAATCCTCAGCTGTCAAGCTCATATGCTAAAGTTTATGCTTGCCCCCTTTGAGAACATGAGGAATATTATGGCATCTATTTCCTTTTCTGAAGACAAAACTGTCTTGTGTAACGTAATTGCTTCTGGACTCACTGTTAGAAATGTGCTCGTGATTCTGCAGTGGCCATGATCAGGTTTTCTTGGCTGCATTCTCAAAACCTTCCAGAAAATGTCAAAACTGAAAATCAGAATTCACCTTTGAATAGAGATTTAGTTTTTGGACCATCTGTTGCAGAGTTTTATAAAAAGTATGATAAGAGAGGTAAGATGACTCAAATTTCTCAGATTTTTAGGCTTCGTTCTCCAAGTTTGCCAAGGAATTTGCTGCTACCCCTACAAACTTCTCTAAAAAGGAAAGTAAACAAACCGAGCAAGCTGCTGGTAAGCAAATACTTAAAAAGCAATAGCAGATAGGTTCTAAAAAGAAAGGAAGAACTCCTCAGAATTCTCAATTACTGTCTACATGACCCACCTTCCCACTCTGGCAAAAGTCTGAACCTCCATTTCCCAAATTGGCAAGCAGTAGTTTCAGAAGATGGGTTCTGAAAGTAATCCATCAAGATTACAGATGGCAGATGGAGTCTGTTCCTCCCATTTCAGGGATTTCACCCTCATCTGCCAGGCCAAACTCCACTTTTCCCTCCTATCATTTAACACCTGCTCCCTCAGGAGGTGATAAAAGTGTTCCATCCACCTCAGTCAAAAGAAGGGTTTTATTCAAGAACATTTCTAGTGTCAAAGAAAGGAGATTCATAGAGACTATTTCTTAATCTTTCCAGTCCAAACCTGTGATAGTGCCCAAGTTTAAAATGTTATCTTTTCACAACTTGTTGCCCCTTATCCCTCACTGGTGTTTCTGTTAACCTTAGATTAAAACATAGGTGTCATCACATTCCTATAAATCCAGATATTTCTTAAGGTGTTCTGAGTCTGGATCACATTATCAGTTCTCTGCATTACCCTTTGGTCCATCCACTGCTCCAAGGGAATTCACAATGTGTCTAACTCCTGTGATAGCCTAAAGGAAACTGCAAAGTATTTACATTGTCCTTATTTAGAGGACTTGCTTATCTTTGCAGAATGTTTTTCAACGTGTCAGGTATCTCTCACCCAGATAAGGGACCTTCTACTCAGACTAGAGTTGCAGAACAACATGCAAAAGTCTTGTTTGACTCTTTCTGACAGTATTATTTTCCTGGGATGTCTCCTGGATAACTCAGTTGAAACAGCTTTTCTTCGAGATGAAAAGGTAGATCTATATCTAGAAATAGTTCTTCATTTTTGCACCCAAACTGCTGTCTCAAGTAGAGAATTTCTCAGGATTCTGGGTCTCATGGCTTCTATGATTGTCATGATCCCCCCTGAAGATTCTGAAATTTGAAAGGTCCCAAAATCAACATCCCCTTACATTCCAGATTCCAGTTTTAGGATTTGTGAGTAAGGAGACTTTTTGACAGAAATACCAAACTTATCAGAATACAGGTCTCCCAATCTCTCTCCCAGCCCCAGCACAGTTTGTCACAACAGACACCTCAGACTTTGCTTGGAGAGCAGTGTTTATGGGGATGAAAGTACAGGATTTGTGGAACACAAATGACAGACCAAAGCACAGAAACATAAAAGAGATGTTGGCACTTATAAATGCCCTGAAGTTTCTCAACCATCTGTGGTCTCCACTGCTACTACATGTGTTGAAAGACAACACCACAGTGATGTGCTTTATCATGGGGAAACCATATCTTACCCTCTGGAATATAGCACAATCTCACTATACAGAAATCTTACATATTGTCAGAGCAACCAGAACACACCCTCACTAATGGGAACTGAATCCGGCCGACTTCCAGGAAATGATCCAGCTGTGTGGATCACTTTCTTAAGTCTACTCACAATAGTCAGTTGGCAAGGTTCTGCTCCAGGACTACATGCAAGAAGGTCTGGAAGATGGATGAGTTTTCTTTTCCTTAGACAAGAATATTCCTGTACACTTTTCCACCTTTTTCACTAATATTGAGGGTTATTCTAAAGATTCTGAAGGAATCTCCAATGATCTTAGTGGTGATTCCAGTTTCAACCCCAAACAATTACAACTGACTGCCTAGAAGGTAGAATCTTAATACTTTTAGGAACCTTTTTTCTGAGTATGTGCAGCAGGTGTTAGAGGAAGCAAGAACATGTGCTACTAGAAAATCATATGTAAGTAAATAGAAAAAGTTTTCAAGTAGGTGCCAAGAAAGGAACCAGCACAATCTCAGGGCTAGTATTTCTCATGTTCTGCATTATTTGTCTGAGATACTATCCTTTGACCAGTCTTACTCCTCCATCAAGGTTCATTTGTCAACCATTTCAGCATGTCTACCTATAGATCTCCCCTTTCAATGCAGCCTCACATGATAATGTTTTTGAAAGGAGTGTTAAATGATAAGTCTTCTAGAAAACAGGTAGTGGTCTATGGAATTTTAATTTTGTGTTGGAAAAACTATCTCTTGCTCCATTTTAACCAGCTCAATAAGCTAACTTGAAGTTCTTAAAATGGAAAACAATGTTAGACATTGATCTGATCTCTTCAAAAAGAGTATCTGACTTGCAAGCTTTTAGTACAGGTCAACCTTATGTCATTTTCCATAAAGACAGTTTCTTAAGAACTGATCCATTTTTTTGTGACTGGAGTGGTATCCAGGTTTTAGCCAAGCTATCCCTCTCCCCTTTACATTCCAGAACCTAAAATGATGGAGAAAAGATAACCCATACCATGAATCCACAGACAACTTGGGTACTATCTTGACTAAACAAAATGTTTCAGGAACTCTGATCAGTTGTTTGTTTTTGTGAAGGTAAGAGAAAAGGACAACATACGTCAAAGCAGACTTTTCGCAAGTGGCGGTCTCATATTACTACCTTTTGTTATACCCACCACAACAAGAAAATTCCAGGCAAGTTTAAGGTTCATATTACTAGGGCCTTGGCTTCATCTCTGGCTGCTGGAAAGTATAGGATTCTGGAAGTATTCTGGAAGCTCAACTTAGTCCTCTGTGCACAGTTTTAAAAAGCACTGTAAATTAGATTCCTTCTCCAGGTGCAGGACAGGATTTTCTAAGACCATTCTCCAAGGGCTCCTGGACCATT
The DNA here is from genome assembly GCF_019279795.1 of Protopterus annectens. NCBI lineage: Eukaryota > Metazoa > Chordata > Ceratodontiformes > Protopteridae > Protopterus > Protopterus annectens. The sequence goes on from NC_056726.1 coordinate 1,255,526,707, forward strand.
ATTGTCCTCTTAGTCAGTCTAACTTATGGTAATATACCCATATAGCTAAGGCTACTGCAGAAGTGATCCATGTACGGAACACAGAACCAGTTTTAAGTAAATTTACCATAATAGTAGATGTTTGAATGATAACTACTGTAGGGTTTTTTTGTATGTGTTGTTTTGTCTCTTATTTTTATTTATTTTTTTTTGCATTGACTTTGTCAGTCTTTAGCCTCCCTTTCTCTGTTGGCTCTGAAAGGCTAAACTCCCAAATCTGTCTTTTTAATCAGCTAAGCTTAAAGTGACTAATGGTTTGGGCATGTTAATGGTGCCCTCAGTGTATAGTCAATGCCCATTTGTTATATCCTTAGTTTAATATAACCCATATAGCTAAGAATTTTATGGCAATGAACATTCAAGCATCTACTATTATGACACGTTTACTTACATAACTGTACTTTACGTGAATCTTTGGCTTTTTAATAAGCTCCATTTAATTCTAACATGAGTGCCCAATCTATATTTGACAAAAAAATAGACATAGGGCGGTGTTTTCTATAACTATTGCTACATTGTGGAGTTCTATACCAGACAGTATTTTATATTTTGCAGGTTGATTCATTAGAGCGGTTTACAGTTAATTAGAAAAAAATCATTGCCTGTTCTTCTAGCTCTTGGACTGTAAAACAATCTGGGCAGTATGTCTGCAGGTATTATGAGCAACATTATTTTCACTTTTTTTGTAAAATATAAATAATATAAAAAAAGCAGTGTATGTGTTTATACTCTTTGGGAATTGTGATAGATATGTCATTCATCTTCTAAAATTCGTTACAAAACCTGTTTCACAAGAATCTGCAGGTTCTTGCTTTGGAAGTAACCTTTTAGCATGTCAAATTCCCATTTTGGATATAACCTTTTGGCATGTCATTTAGTCATTGCAAAACATTCTGGATCCATCTAGTTTAAAGGCTAACACAATAAAACTTTTCCATTTACTCTGTTATTCTTTAACAAGTCCTAATGCATATTCTTTACCTTTTCACTTACTGCTTTTCTTAGGGACTGCATGCATCTTCAGGCTTGCTTCTCCCCAGGCATGGTTTCCATGTGTTGTTGTATTCAATTTTTAACCACACAAAGCACGTAAAAGCCTCTGTACTCCTCATAAAAACTCTTTAGTTTCTTGATTCTGATCTTTTGGCAGTTTTTTACCTGTATCAACAGCAGGGATAGAATTCTCAAGAGGTACACTATCCCCCGGATTCACTAAGATTCCGTGCAGGACTAACTTAGTTCTGCACGGAAGCGACCATTTAGGAGCTTCATGGCAGCAGGCCATGCATATTAATGAAGGTGCGCTGCCTGAGCTCCTAAACGGACACTGAGCATGTACGAGTGCAGGGGGCGTGTCTGAGAGCAGATCTCTCAGAATATACACACACCTGCAATCAAGAACAGCAGTTTAGCAATAACAATGAGTGAGACTGCTCATAGGTGGTTGCATACCCCCAGCAACACCCCCCCCACGTTTATAAGAGCAATAGTTAAAACATAATAATATAAACAAGTTATTTTTTTTATCAAACAGATACAAAGTAACTAGGTGCGCGGGTTTGCCCATTGCTTAGCTACATATACTGCAGCTTAAATGGCACAAGAGGATAAATATCAAGATATATGCAAATGAAGCAATACTGCAATAGTGTAGAGGGCAGAGCATTCGCCTTATGACCGGTCATTCCCAGTTCGAGTCTCACTCCAGTACGTTCCATTTTCCCTGTCAAATCACTTTATGAACAATATTTTTTTTGTTGCATAACCTACTAAATAACATATATTTGTGAAATGGAGTACTGCATTAAATGCAGATGTGAGGTGTCATTATAATAATGTTGTAACATCCACAAATAAACACAAGTGCCCCCATATAGTATCTGTACACATGAATCAGGGATACAAATTGAAAGCATAATGTGTAATGAATGATAAATCCATAGAGTGTCCAAATCCACCACCTTCCCAAGAACCATTTTACATTTCCCTCTAAATTAGTGTGGGGGTAAGTGGGAGTAAGCACTATTAAGCAATAGTAAGCAGGAGCTAGCAGATTTAAACAGTAGTAAGGTAAGCGGGTTTAAGCCTATTTGTGTGGGGGTAAGCAATGCGCACACAGGTTAAGCTATATTAAAGCTAACTCTCTGTAAGCATATTTAACTGGAAGTTAGCATTGCTTACCTTCACGCAAACCCACTTGCAATTGTTTAAAAGTGCCATACTCACTCTGTATGCAACAGCGCTGTTCTGGCCAGAAACAAAATAAACAGCCCCTGCAGGTCTTGAACCCAGGACTCTGCACACTATAATCACAGTAGTTAACCATTAAGCCATCACAACAGTACATAAAAATTGAGGTATCACCAAACAGATCCTCACTATAGGAATATTAAACTTAACACGTGAAAGGAATGTATATACAGTTTTATGTTGTACAACCTACTACATAATATAAATATGTCAACTAGTCAACAACTGCATTAAGTCCAGATGTGAGGTGTCATTGTGATAAAGTGTTGAAATCTCCTAATAAACACAAGGACCCCATACAGTGTACATACACATGAATCATGGATACCAAACACATATATAACATGCAATGAATAATAAATCAATGCCAAACAACAAATAGTATGCAAATTAAAATTTAAGTAATGTTACGCTTTGCGCAGGCCTGCTTACTAGGGGTAAGCAATGTGTAGGGCAGCTAAATTAGTTTTCCCATTGGTATACCCCTTTAAGCAATGCCAGCCTTAGTTAAACAGGTTTGCCCATAGCTTAGCATTTTCAAAACCGTCCAATCATGAAAAAGTGCAGGAAATCAGCCCTATTTAAACCTAACAGGTGGGAATACATCTCATAACTGGTTGCAGCTTCCTCTTGTAGGCACTATGCCTGGTATGGGAGAGGGAGTGCTCTTTTGGGTGCATTGCTGGGGCATCCAGGAGTCCAAAGTCATGGCAGGACTCCTTGTTAAAGATCATGACCAGAGACTGCTGCAGGGCCAGTACCAGGGTTCCCAATATAAAGCAGAAGCCTGGGACCGTCTCGCCTGGGACCTCACCAGTGCCATTGGCATACCTCAAACTGGTGAGCAGGTCAGGCATCACTATGCTGACCTGAAGCAGAGAAAGAGGGAATTCTTGGATCAGTGGATCCAAGAGGCTAGGAAGACAGGGGATGTCCCAACCATGTGTACGTATCAGTCCACTACCTGTTTAATAATTGTCAGCTCATGTATATTATGTACAGGTATGGCTAAATATTCCTCTTATGTCTTTGACAGTGGCAGATGAGCGGGCTGTGAATCAGGAAGCCCATGCCTGTAGATTGCAGAGATTGTGTTGTGAGGCAGGTTAGTAATACTCTTGCGTGTACTGTCATAAGAAATAAATCTAAAAGTAGTAGTAAGTTAATTGCAGTATAAAACCTGTATTGTTTAACACGTACTGAATACACCAGTAAATTTGGCAGGAAGAGTCTCATATAGGTTGTATGTAAATAAAAGGTTAACAGCCTGACAATAAAGGTCTAACTGCTGGACTGCATGTGTTTACTCTGGTACCATATGGTAATGTAGAGTTGCACTCTCTTAATAGTACTGTTGTATTAAGCACTGTTACCCACACTGTGCTACATAAATAAAATGTGTAGGAATGTCTGTATATGACTGTTGTAATCACAAGAGGTCATATTGTATAACTGAGAGAGACTTAGAAAACAGGGAAATGATAGCAACATAATCCAAATAGCACACTCAACTGAGATGTGAACTGTTGCACTTTTAGCACACACAGCCATGGTTCGAGTCCTGGGAGTGGTAGTAAGCTGTATGCAGAATCATACCCCAAAACTGTACAGATATGTCCAGAATGTCCAGTTAATTGGCCCATATCCACTGCCTGTCACCCTGCCCCCCTGACAAATCAGTGGGATGATCCCACATGTTTATGCAGCAAATAATGACATACAACCAATTGTCAGACATCTATAAGAACAAACCTGTCACTCTAGCAACTCCCCAAAATGTTGTGAGAGTAATAAGCAAAGTATGTCCCATCTCCACCCCCATGTTGTAAAGCTGTGACCAGATTGTGTGTAGTAACAGAGTGAGACATATGTGCATAATACTAATGTGGAATCTGGTAATACGTGTGGCAATATTCAGGTAGTGCTAACAAACATTCCCCCCACAGGTCTGTCAGATATGAAAACTGTGCCTAGAAATAAAAGCTTGAAATCCTGGACTGGTACTGTTTACTTTGGCATTGTATGGTATTGTTGGTGTTGTAGTTGCTCTGAATAATAAGGTATTAATCATCACTGTCATCCACACTATGCTACATAATAAAACTGTCTAGTATAACAGTGTTGTAATTACAAGGTCAGATTGTAAAACCACGGGAGACATAGACAGAAATCAGAGAAAAGATACACAACAATATCTATATAACACACTCAACTGTGATAGACACTGTTTTATTTTTAGCAGACACAGTCATGGTTCGAATCCTGGTAGTGATAGTAAGCTGTATGCAGAATCATACCACACAAGTGTACAGAATTGTCCAGAATGTCCAGTTAATTGGCCCATATCTGCTGGCTGTTACCCTGTCCCCCTGGCATATCAGACTAATCTCTGACATGTAGGCAGCATTTAATGTCACATAACTAACTGTCAGGTCTGTACATATTTGGAAAATGTCAATGGAAACAAACCTGTCGTACAACTCACCAAAGGTTTATGAGGGCAATAGCCAAACTATATCCTATGGGACATGCTCCTGCAACTCCCACGATAACATTTAATATCACCCTCCCCATTCAACCACTACCTTTCTTTCCACTCCACTAACTACCTTGATTGTAGCAAGCTCAGATGCTCATAAGCCAGTAATTATTAAACAGCAGGAACATCTTCTTGTAACATTTGTTAATGTCTGTTATGTACTTCACAGATAAAGATTCTAGTTGTCTACTGATGTACTATGTTCTTCATCTGTAAATATGCTGTAAGTAATTGCTATGTAAATTGTTAATCTCTATGTAATCCAATGTAACTACTGTCTGTTTATTTTAACTGTGGAGCTTTTCATCCTGGGCCTCCGCAGAAAATGGACCTACATCCAGTTGGACACTCCCAGTCAACAAATATAAATAAATAAATAAATATGTCCCGGTTTCACCTGCATGTTGTAAAGATATGTCCAGAGTGTGGGCAATAAGTGATGGACAAGTATGTGCATAACATCAACCTGGAATCTGGGAATATGTGTAGAAACAGTCAGGTAGTGTTAACAAACAATACCTCCACAGGTATACCAGGTAAGAGGTATCTATTGCAGGTAAAACTCAGTTCATGTATATAGTTGTCTACATCCATACCACTGTCCAAACTAAGGCCATAGGATAGTGTAATAATACCTGTAAGGTACAGATCACAGCACTTACGAGGAAAGTAATGAGAACTACAGGGATATACAAGTTGTTAATTGACATCTTTCTCCCCCCCCACCATATCTGCAGCTATAAACTAAATACACAACTCAATGGGTATGTGCTCAATTAACTCTACTGTTGGGACACGTCCTATTGTTTAATAAATATTTAAATTTGTTTCTATGCATGTGCCATGTTGAAATACTCCCACATTGGTGGCATGCTGCCATCAA